>NW_028163005.1:10000-55376 GCF_964263955.1 Coregonus lavaretus | reverse complement strand
TGTCAATGGAACCCAACCACACACACACACCCTGCTATCTCCTGCCTGTCAATGGAACCCCAACCACACACACACACCCTGCTATCTCCCTGCCTGTCAATGGAGCCCAACCACACACCACACCCCTGCTATCTCCCTGCCTGTCAATGGAGCCCAACCACACACACACACCCTGCTATCTCCCTGCCTGTCAATGGAGCCCAACCACACACACACACACCCTGCTATCTCCCTGCCTGTCAATGGAATCCAATACAGGCAACAGGACCATTTACCCCCCAAGGACACACAGCCTCGCTCTGCCAATATACTGACAATGAGGTAGAAGGGGATGAAAGAGGGGGGAGGGAGTGAGGGAAGGAAGAGAGAGCGGGGTAGAGAGAGACGAATGGAGAGAGAGAGGGAGAGAGAGGCCTTGGTTCCCATCATGCATTTCACATGGGAGCGTCTAACCGCCTGTCTCTGACTCTCTATTGTTGTGTAAAACGGCTAGCATCAGCATCATGAAAATGAGCAGCAAGAGGCTGAGGTCTCCCATGCTCTCTCTCTCTCGCTCTCTCTCTCTCTCTCTCTCTCTCTCTCTCTCTCTCTCTCTCTCTCTCTCTCTCTCTCTCTCTCTCTCTCTCTCTCTCTCTCTCTCACTCTCCTCTCTCTCTCTCTCTCCCTTCTCTCTCTCCCTCCCATCCTCTCTCTCTCTCTCCCTCCCATCCTCTCTCTCTCTCTCCCTCCCATCCTCTCTCTCTCTCTCTCCCTCCATCCGTCTGTCCGTCCGGTCCTTATCACTACAACAGGCAGTGCTATAACAGAGCCTGTTAGACTATTTCTGCGTCCCAAATGACACCCTATTCCCTATGGGCTCAGGTCAAAAGTAGTGCACTACAAAGGGAGTATAGTGCAATTTGGGAAGCATAGCGTTTAGCAGAATGTGCTGAGTGCACTAACACCTTCATTTAAACCTACAAGGCTGCCAGAACATTGAGCAAGAATCATATTAATTGGTACAAGATCGTGTACGTGGCTGGTTCTGACGGTCTCTGCATTCTGATGAGGGAGGAGAGGAGGGAAGAAGGGAAGAGTGGAGAGGGGAAGAGTGGAGGGGAGATGGGAAGAGAGGAGAGGAGAACAGAGGAGAGGAGCAGGGAAGAGAGGAGGGGGAGGTGAGGGGAGCTAGAACAATAATGGAAAGGAATGGTACTAGGAGCTGTATTGAGATTGAGTAGATGTAGAGAATGGTCTTATTATAGTCTCTTCTATAGAGAATGGTTTTTATTATAGTCTTTTCTATAGAGGATGGTCTTATTATAGCCTCTTCTATAGAGAATGGTCTTATTATAGTCTCTTCTATAGAGAATTGTCTTATAGTCTCTTCTATAGAGGATGGTCTTATTATAGCCTCTTATATAGAGGATGGTCTTATTATAGTCTCTTCTATAGAGAATGGTCTTATAGCCTCTTCTATAGAGAATGGTCTTATTATAGCCTCTTCTATAGAGGATGGTCTTATTATAGTCTCTTCTATAGAGAATGGTCTTATTATAGCCTCTTCTATAGAGAATGATCTTATTATAGTCTCTTCTATAGAGGATGGTCTTATTATAGCCTCTTCTATAGAGGATGGTCTTATTATAGTCTCTTCTATAGAGGATGGTCTTATTATAGCCTCTTCTATAGAGGATGGTCTTATTATAGTCTCTTCTATAGAGAATGGTCTTATTATAGCCTCTTCTATAGAGAATGGTCTTATTATAGTCTCTTCTATAGAGGATGGTCTTATTATAGTCTCTTCTATAGAGAATGGTCTTATTATAGTCTCTTCTATAGAGGATGGTCTTATTATAGTCTATTCTATAGAGAATGGTCTTATAGCCTCTTCTATAGAGGATGGTCTTATTATAGTCTCTTCTATAGAGGATTGTTTTATTATAGCCTCTTCTATAGAGGATGGTATTATTATAGTCTCTTCTATAGAGGATGGTCTTATTATAGCCTCTTCTATAGAGAATGGTCTTATTATAGTCTATTCTATAGAGAATGGTATTATAGTCTCTTCTATAGAGGATGGTCTTATTATAGTCTCTTCTATAGAGGATGGTCTTATTATAGCCTCTTCTATAGAGAATGGTCTTATTATAGTATCTTCTATAGAGAATGGTCTTATTATAGTCTCTTCTATAGATAATGGTCTTTTTATAGCCTCTTCTATAGAGAATGGTCTTATTATAGTCTCTTCTATAGAGGATGGTCTTATAGCCTCTTCTATAGAGGATGGTCTTATTATAGCCTCTTCTATAGAGAATGGTCTTATAGCCTCTTCTATAGAGGATGGTCTTACAGTGCCTTCGGAAAGTATTCAGACCCCTTGCTTTTTCCACATTATGTTACGTTACAGCCATATTCTAAAGTTGATCAAATAGTTTTCTTTACCCTCATCAATCTACACACAATATCCATTCATGACAAAGCAAAAACAGGTTTTTAGAAATGTTTGCTAATTCATTAAAAATACAATTACTGAAATATTACATTTAGATAAGTATTGAGACCCTTTAATCACTACTTTGTTGAAGCACCTTTGGCAGCGATTACAGCCTAGAGTCTTCTTGGATATGACGCTACAAGCTTGGCACACCTGTATTTGGGGAGTTTCTCCCATTCTTCTCTGCAGATCCTCTCAAGCTCTGTCAGGTTGGATGGGGAACGTTGCTGCACAGCTATTTTCAGGTCTCTCCAGAGATGTTCGATCTAGTTCAAGTCCGGGCTCTGGCTGGGCCACTCAAGGACATTCAGAGACTTGTCCCGAAGCCACTCCTGTGTTGTCTTGGCTATGTGCTTAGGGTTGTTGTCCTGTTGGAAGGTGAACCTTCGTCCCAGTCTGAAGTCCTGAGCGCTCTGGAGCAGATTTCATCAAGGATCTCTCTGTACTTTGCTCCGTTCATCTTTCCCTCGATCCTGACTAGTCTCCCAGTCCCTGCCGCTGAAAAACATCCCCACAGCATGATTCTGCTACCACCATGCTTCACTGTAGGGATGGTGCCAGGTTTCCTCCAGATGAGACGCTTGGCATTCAGGCCAAAGAGTTCAATATTGGTTTCATCAGACCAGAGAATCTTGTTTCTCATGGTCTGAGAGTCTTTATGTGCCTTTTGGAAAACTCCAAGCGGGCTGTCATGTTCCTTTTACTGAGGAGTGTTTTCGTCTGGCCACTCTACCATAAAGGCCTGATTGGTGGAGTGCTGTAGAGATGGTTGTCCTTCTGGAAGGTTCTCCCATCTCTACACAGGAACTCTAGAGCTCTGTCAGAGTGACCATCGGGTTCTTGGTCACCTCCCTGACCAAGGCCCTTCTCCCCCGATTGCTCAGTTTGGCCGGGCGGCCAGCTCTAGGAAGAGTCTTGGTGGTTCCAAACTTCTTCCATTTAAGAATGATGGAGGCCACTGTATTCTTGGGGACCTTCAATGCTGCAGAAATGTTTTGGTACCCTTCCCCAGATCTGTGCCTCGACACAATCCTGTCTCGGAGCTCTACAGACAATTCCTTCAACCTCCTGGCTTGGTTTTTGCTCTGACATGCACTGTCAACTGTGGGACTTATATAGACAGGTGTTTGCCTTTCCAAATCATGTCCAATCAATTGAATTTACCACAGGTGGACTCCAATCAAGTTGTAGAAACATCTCAAGGATGATCAATGGAAACAGGATGCACCTGAACTCAATTTCGAGTCTCATAGCAAAGGATCTGAATACTTATGGAAATAAGGTATTTCTGTTTTTTAGGTTGAATAAATGTACAAACATATCTAAAAACATGTTTTCACTTTGTCATTATGGGTTATTGTGTGTAGATTGATGAGGATTTTCTGTTTATTTAATCGATTTTAGAATAAGGCAGTAACATAACAAAATGTGGAAAAGGTAAAGGGTTCTGAATACTTTTCCAAAGGCACTGTATAGCCTCTTCTATAGAGAATGGTCTTATTATAGTCTCTTCTATAGAGGATGGTCTTATTATAGTCTATTCTATAGAGAATGGTCTTATTATAGTCTATTCTATAGAGAATGGTCTTATAGCCTCTTCTATAGAGGATGGTCTTATTATAGCCTCTTCTATAGAGGATGGTCTTATTATAGTCTCTTCTATAGAGAATGGTCTTATAGCCTCTTCTATAGAGAATGGTCTTATTATAGTCTCTTCTATAGAGAATGGTTTTATTATAGTCTCTTCTATAGAGGATGGTCTTATTATAGCCTCTTCTATAGAGAATGGTCTTATTCTAGTCTATTCTATAGAGAATGGTCTTATAGTCTCTTCTATAGAGGATGGTCTTATTATAGTCTCTTCTATAGAGGATGGTCTTATTATAGCCTCTTCTATAGAGAATGGTCTTATTATAGTCTCTTCTATAGAGAATGGTCTTATTATAGTCTCTTCTATAGATAATGGTCTTATTATAGCCTCTTCTATAGAGAATGGTCTTATTATAGTCTCTTCTATAGAGGATGGTCTTATAGCCTCTTCTATAGAGGATGGTCTTATTATAGCCTCTTCTATAGAGAATGGTCTTATAGCCTCTTCTATAGAGGATGGTCTTACAGTGCCTTCGGAAAGTATTCAGACCCCTTGACTTTTTCCACATTATGTTACGTTACAGCCATATTCTAAAGTTGATCAAATAGTTTTTTTTACCCTCATCAATCTACACACAATATCCATTCATGACAAAGCAAAAACAGGTTTTTAGAAATGTTTGCTAATTCATTAAAAATACAATTACTGAAATATTACATTTAGATAAGTATTGAGACCCTTTAATCACTACTTTGTTGAAGCACCTTTGGCAGCGATTACAGCCTAGAGTCTTCTTGGATATGACGCTACAAGCTTGGCACACCTGTATTTGGGGAGTTTCTCCCATTCTTCTCTGCAGATCCTCTCAAGCTCTGTCAGGTTGGATGGGGAACGTTGCTGCACAGCTATTTTCAGGTCTCTCCAGAGATGTTCGATCTAGTTCAAGTCCGGGCTCTGGCTGGGCCACTCAAGGACATTCAGAGACTTGTCCCGAAGCCACTCCTGTGTTGTCTTGGCTATGTGCTTAGGGTTGTTGTCCTGTTGGAAGGTGAACCTTCGTCCCAGTCTGAAGTCCTGAGCGCTCTGGAGCAGATTTCATCAAGGATCTCTCTGTACTTTGCTCCGTTCATCTTTCCCTCGATCCTGACTAGTCTCCCAGTCCCTGCCGCTGAAAAACATCCCCACAGCATGATTCTGCTACCACCATGCTTCACTGTAGGGATGGTGCCAGGTTTCCTCCAGATGAGACGCTTGGCATTCAGGCCAAAGAGTTCAATATTGGTTTCATCAGACCAGAGAATCTTGTTTCTCATGGTCTGAGAGTCTTTATGTGCCTTTTGGAAAACTCCAAGCGGGCTGTCATGTTCCTTTTACTGAGGAGTGTTTTCGTCTGGCCACTCTACCATAAAGGCCTGATTGGTGGAGTGCTGTAGAGATGGTTGTCCTTCTGGAAGGTTCTCCCATCTCTACACAGGAACTCTAGAGCTCTGTCAGAGTGACCATCGGGTTCTTGGTCACCTCCCTGACCAAGGCCCTTCTCCCCCGATTGCTCAGTTTGGCCGGGCGGCCAGCTCTAGGAAGAGTCTTGGTGGTTCCAAACTTCTTCCATTTAAGAATGATGGAGGCCACTGTATTCTTGGGGACCTTCAATGCTGCAGAAATGTTTTGGTACCCTTCCCCAGATCTGTGCCTCGACACAATCCTGTCTCGGAGCTCTACAGACAATTCCTTCAACCTCCTGGCTTGGTTTTTGCTCTGACATGCACTGTCAACTGTGGGACTTATATAGACAGGTGTTTGCCTTTCCAAATCATGTCCAATCAATTGAATTTACCACAGGTGGACTCCAATCAAGTTGTAGAAACATCTCAAGGATGATCAATGGAAACAGGATGCACCTGAACTCAATTTCGAGTCTCATAGCAAAGGATCTGAATACTTATGGAAATAAGGTATTTCTGTTTTTTAGGTTGAATAAATGTACAAACATATCTAAAAACATGTTTTCACTTTGTCATTATGGGTTATTGTGTGTAGATTGATGAGGATTTTCTGTTTATTTAATCGATTTTAGAATAAGGCAGTAACATAACAAAATGTGGAAAAGGTAAAGGGTTCTGAATACTTTTCCAAAGGCACTGTATAGCCTCTTCTATAGAGAATGGTCTTATTATAGTCTCTTCTATAGAGGATGGTCTTATTATAGTCTATTCTATAGAGAATGGTCTTATTATAGTCTATTCTATAGAGAATGGTCTTATAGCCTCTTCTATAGAGGATGGTCTTATTATAGCCTCTTCTATAGAGGATGGTCTTATTATAGTCTCTTCTATAGAGAATGGTCTTATAGCCTCTTCTATAGAGAATGGTCTTATTATAGTCTCTTCTATAGAGAATGGTTTTATTATAGTCTCTTCTATAGAGGATGGTCTTATTATAGCCTCTTCTATAGAGAATGGTCTTATAGCCTCTTCTATAGAGGATGGTCTTATTATAGTCTCTTCTATAGAGGATGGTCTTATTATAGTCTCTTCTATAGAGGATGGTCTTATTATAGTCTATTCTATAGAGAATGGTCTTATTATAGTCTCTTCTATAGAGGATGGTCTTATAGCCTCTTCTATAGAGAATGGTCTTATAGCCTCTTCTATAGAGGATGGTCTTATAGCCTCTTCTATAGAGGATGGTCTTATAGCCTCTTCTATAGAGAATGGTCTTATAGCCTCTTCTATAGAGGATGGTCTTATTATAGTCTATTCTATAGAGAATGGTCTTATTATAGTCTCTTCTATAGAGGATGGTCTTATAGCCTCTTCTATAGAGAATGGTCTTATTATAGTCTCTTCTATAGAGGATGGTCTTATTATAGTCTCTTCTATAGAGAATGGTCTTATTATAGTCTCTTCTATAGAGAATGGTCTTATTATAGCCTCTTCTATAGAGCATGGTCTTATTATAGTCTCTTCTATAGAGGATGGTCTTATTATAGTCTCTTCTATAGAGAATGGTCTTATTATAGTCTCTTCTATAGAGGATGGTCTTATTATAGTCTCTTCTATAGAGAATGGTCTTATTATAGTCTCTTCTATAGAGAATGGTCTTATTATAGCCTCTTCTATAGAGCATGGTCTTATTATAGTCTCTTCTATAGAGGATGGTCTTATTATAGTCTCTTCTATAGAGGATGGTCTTATTATAGTCTCTTCTATAGAGGATGGTCTTATTATAGTCTCTTCTATAGAGGATGGTCTTATTATAGTCTCTTCTATAGAGAATGGTCTTATTATAGTCTCTTCTATAGAGGATGGTCTTATAGCCTCTTCTATAGAGGATGGTCTTATTATAGCCTCTTCTATAGAGGATGGTCTTATTATAGTAATTATACGATGTACACACATAATATTAGATTATGATTTCAGTGTGTGATATGGGGGTTAGATACATGTTTATTTCCACATTATAAAGAAGCCATTGTTCCTAAAGATTAGAACTGAAATGTTGATCTGAGCCTTGCTGTAGGAAAATCACGTCAGTGTCCGACTTTTGGCTGTCGCAGACTTCACTCCTCCACAGTTTATAGTTTTATTTATTTGGGTGTATTTTTTTACCGTTATTTTACCAGGTACAGTTGGAAGTTTACATACACCTTAGCCAAAAACATTTAAACTCAGTTTTTCACAATTCCTGACATTTAATCCTAGTGAAAAGGCCTCCTTGTAGCTCAGTTGGTAGAGCATGGTGTTTGCAACGCCAGGGTTGTGGGTTTGATTCCCACGGGGGGCCAGTATGAAAATGTATGCACTCACTAACTGTAAGTCGCTTTGGATAAGAGCATCTGCTAAATGACTAAAATGTGAAAGGTCAGTTAGGATCACCACTTTATTTTAAGAATGTGAAATGTCAGAATAATAGTAGAGAGAATGATTTATTTCAGTTTAATTCCTTTCATCACATTCCCAGTGGGTCAGAAGTTTACATTCACTCAATTAGTATTTGGTAGCATTGCCTTTAAATTGTTTAACTTGGGTCAAATGTTTCGGGTAGCCTTCCACAAGCTTCCCACAATAACTTGGGTGAATTTTGTCCCATTCCTCCTGACAGAGCTGGTGTAACTGAGTCAGGTTTAATAATAATAATACGCCATTTAGCAGACGCTTTTATCCAAAGCGACTTACAGTCATGCGTGCATATATATTTTTGTGTATGGGTGGTCCCGGGGATCGAACCCACTACCCTGGCGTTACAAGCGATGTGCTTGTAAGCTGAGCTACAGAGGACTTGACATACTTGACATTATGGAGTGTTTGTGTAGATCGATTACAAATCAATACAATTAAATCTATTTCAATCCCATTTTGTCATGCAACAAAATGTGAAAAAAGTTGAAGGGGGAGTTTCTATAGGCTACTTTCTGTCCCACTAACACTAACACTAAATAATATAAAAGGTGAAATATTAACTTTGTAAAGTGGTGTGATTGTGATAACGTACAGGAACTCAAGTCCTTTTGTTCACCCAACCTAGAATACCTCACAATCAAATGCCGACCGTATTACCTCCCAAGATAATTATCTTCGGTCATGGTCACAGCCGTGTATATTCCCCCTCAAGCCGTGAGCTGCATTGTGTTGTAGAATGAGGACTTGAACAGGCAGGTCAATACTGTATTGTTGCTGGTTAAATAGGAGAGAGCGGTTCTATTTGTGTGTGTGTGTGTGTGTGTGTGTGTGTGTGTGTGTGTGTGTGTGTGTGTGTGTGTGTGTGTGTGTGTGTGTGTGTGTGTGTGGAGTACAGTCAGAGTAGAATTTCTATGGGGTAGAGTACCATGATAAGTATTTATTTCTATGGAGTAGAGTACCATGATAAGTATTTATTTCTATGGAGTAGAGTACCATGATAAGTATTTATTTCTATGGGGTAGAGTACCATGATAAGTATTTCTTTCTATGGGGTAGAGTTCCATGATAAGTATTTATTTATATGGGGTAGAGTACCATGATAAGTATGTATTTCTATGGGGTAGAGTACCATGATAAGTATTTATTTCTATGGGGTAGAGTTCCATGATAAGTATTTATTTATATGGGGTAGAGTTCCATGATAAGTATTTATTTATATGGGGTAGAGTACCATGATAAGTATTTATTTCTATGGGGTAGAGTTCCATGATAAGTATTTATTTATATGGGGTAGAGTTCCATGATAAGTATTTATTTATATGGGGTAGAGTTCCATGATAAGTATTTATTTCTATGGGATAGAGTACCATGATAAGTATGTATTTCTATGGGGTAGAGTTCCATGATAAGTATTTATTTCTATGGGGTAGAGTTCCATGATAAGTATTTATTTATATGGGGTAGAGTTCCATGATAAGTATTTATTTATATGGGGTAGAGTTCCATGATAAGTATTTATTTCTATGGGATAGAGTACCATGATGAGGCTCACCACACATTCACTGCTTAATCTGGTCTGGCCCCCTGTTCCAATCTATTTTCAATGTGCACAAAATATCTGTTTGTCTGAGTATAGGGTAGTTTTGTTCCTGACTGTATTGAGTTGAATTGGCCTGAAGGAGGCCCAAAAAGCGTCCAGTCCAAAGACAACCCAAATGTACATTATCTGCTGCACAAAATAGCATTTTTTTTGTCCCAGAATCGTGTGGTTCTGGAGGAAGTCCTGAAAGCAAGTTGTTTCTTGAGGCAAACAAACTCTATTATTGCTGTAATGCCTTCTCCACCCCAGGATTCAATGACTAATTGACCATCATCGGGCCCGCTGATTGATGTATCTGCCTTCACAAGACTAAGCCTTGCCAAATGAATTAGATGGTAAATGGTATGGATCGAATTGCTTGGCTCGAATTGGGAGGAAAAAGTTTTAAATGAATGTAACTTCTCTCTCTCTTTACCACAGTCTTTTCTACCCAATCCTTCAATGTCTTTCCAGGTATGAGTCATCTCTAACATCTAACATCTGTTTCAACTAATATCTCTCTGTTGTTAGTCTGTTCTTTTCTCATTAACAGAAGGCAGAGAAGCGTAAGGAGACGTTGAGCAACACTAAAGTAGGACATTATAATTATTGATTCATTGATTATTGATTCGTTGTTGATTTGTTGTTGTTTGTCTTGTGTTCTCCTAAACAGGAAGCTGGCTAAGAAGCGTAAGGAGACGTTGAGCAGTGCTCGGCAGGAGATGACAGTGATGGTGAACTCCATGGACAGGAGTTATGCGGAGCAGGGGACAAACTGTGACGAGGCCTTGTCCTTCATGGACACACATAACCACACCCTCAACACTAGGAGCGAGTGCACCCTCACACTCAATGGGAGAAGTAAGTTGTACTGGAAAAATACATACCTTCAGACTTTGATTGGCCTTTTTTTTCCCCTTCTGAAATCAATAGTATTGATCAAATATCTTATCCCTATACTGTAGTATGCTTTGACTCCAGCCACTCAAGTCATAGACTGTTCTCTCTCTGCTACCGCACAACAAGCGGTACTGATGCACCAAGTCTGGAACCAACAGGACCCTGAACAGCTTCTACCCGCAAGTCATAAGACTGCTAAATAGTTAGTTAACACTAGAACCGCTAAAGACCAACAGGCATTGACATTAGATTTTCTGAAATGTAAAAAATCAGCCCCCCCAAAAAATCTAAGTTCTGCTCCTTCCTTGACTTTTCCTAAATGTTTGTATTTTACATTGCTCATTTGTTAGAATGTTGAAGTCACATTCAGAAAAGTATTTAGAGCCTTTTTACCTGTATTTCTTTCACACCTATCCCCAAAGTAAAACCATTGAAATGATTGCATGTTGCATTTATATTTTTTGTTCAGTATAGTTATAATAAATAAAACAGTCCCATAACAGCTTCTTTTTACAAAGTGTAAATAGAAGCTGTTATGGGACTGTTTTATTTACCATAACTTTACTGACAATAACTATACTGAACAAAAAATATAAATGCAACATGCAATAATTTCAATGGTTTTACTGAGTTACAGATCATATAAGGAAGTCAGTCAATTTAAATAAATTCATTAGGGCCTAATCTATTGATTTCACATGAGTGGGCAGGGGCGCAGCCATGGGTGGTCCTGGGAGGGCATAGGCCCACCCACTTGGGCACCAGGTCCACCCACTGTGGAGCCAGGCCCAGCCAATCAGAATGAGTTTTACCCCACAAGAGGGCTTTATTACAGACCAAAATACTCCTCAGTTTCATCAGCTGTCCGGATGGCTGGTCTCAGACGATCCTGCAGGTGAAGAAGTCGGATGTGGAGGTCCTGGGCTGGCGTGGTTACACGTGGTCTGCGGTTGTGAGGCCGGTTGGACATACTGCCAAATTCTGTAAAATGACGTTGGAGGTGGCTTATAGTAGAGAAATTAACATTACATTAACTGGTAACAGCTCTGGTGGACATTCCTGCAGTCAGCATGCCAATTGCACGCACCCTCAAAACTTGATACATCTGTGGCATTGCGTTGTGTGACAAAACTGCACATTTTAGAGTGGCCTTTTATTGTCCCCGGCACAAGGTGCATCTATGTAATGATCATACTGTTTAATCAGCTTCTTGATATGCCACACCTGTCAGGTGGATGGATTATCTTGGCAAAGGAGAAATGCTCACTAACAGGGATGTAAACAAATTTGTGCAGAAAATTTGAGAGAAATAAGCATATGGCATATTTGTGCGTATGGAACATTTCTGGGATCTAAAACATTTAGATTTTGGGGTGTAGTTACCCTTAAATGCAAGCGTGCACCAGGAAGAGACCTTTGTTTGGTTAAGCGGTGTTGCTGTAGAACAAATGGCCACTGGAGTGATGCAAATGATCACGGTATAATTCTGCCAGGCAGGCTACTTTGTAGTTAACATTTACTTGCGAAGGTTTTGGGGGAAAGCCATTCCTTCCCTACCAGAAGAAGGTTATCATTAGCATCATCGCTAACGGCTACACAAAGTGTAGACATACTCGCGCACCGCACACATGCACACAGACAGGGGTATTCCTGTGCCCTTTCAGAAAGTTCATGGAAATACCAATCACTGATGCATTTTGTTCATGTCTTATGATTGACTTGGGCAAATTAATGCGTTTTCTAACAAGTTGAATAGATTTAGTTGATTTCCTACTAAGTTCAATAAATGTTTGAATATTGTTGCATTTCGGTTTAATGTCTGGATTCCGTGATTCGGTCCGCAACGCCTATTTTATAGGGCCCTAGTCCATGAACTTGTCATAAATCAACATAGGATATGCCCCCCCCCCCCCCACAGGACTCAAATATATATATATATATATATATATATATATATATATATATATATATATATATATATCTTGGAAATGTAAGCAAGGTTTGAGCTTCTTCAGTCTGTGTCATAAAGTGGAGACTTTTCTGTGTCTCTTTCAGAGTGAGTGACACATTAAATTTATATAGTGTACCAAGAGTTGTTCCCTCGCTTACGGCCATACCAGCCTGAATACGCCCAATCTCGTCCGATCTCGGAAGCTAAGCAGGGTCGGGCCTGGTTAGTACTTGAATGGGAGACCGCCTGGGAATACCAGGTGCTGTAAGCTTTTTGTCCCAGTAGAGCGTGTCATGGAGCAACTGCCTTTTATTTATCACCCTAATAATATCATGGATTGTTATTGGACTAAATGCAGTTTGTGTGTGCTGCCCTGCCCTGCCCTGATCAAATCAAATAATGGACATTGCGTTTCCCTCAAAATGTAGGCAGTACATGCAGCCTTTGTTTTTAGTCTAGGAGACTGTCAATGTCTGTAGTCCATTAGGGCACTATAAAATCCCTTCAATGTTTTGCCTGATTCCGTTAATTCCCAAGTTCCCTTTTCTCCGTTTAGATTTCCCCATTGACCGTTTGTCCCTGTTTTGGCAGGTTTTCGCTCTCAAAAGTACACCTTTTTAATAGCAAAACAGCACAATTGGATGTTCTATGTCCACAACAATGTTTAAACCCTATCAGGTGACCATTTTTGAGGTCTGGGAAAAATGTAAGACATTTAGATTTTGGGGTGTAGTTACTCTTAAATGCAAGCGTGCACCAGGAAGAGACCTTTGTTTGGTTAAGCGGTGTTGCTGTAGATCAAATGGCCACTGGAGTGATGCAAATGATCACGGTATAATTCTGCCAGGCAGGCTACTTTGTAGTTAACATTTACTTGCGAAGGTTTTGGGGGAAAGCCATTCCTTCCCTACCAGAAGAAGGTTATCATTAGCATCATCGCTAACGGCTACACAAAGTGTAGACATACTCGCGCACCGCACACATGCACACAGACAGGGGCATTCCTGTGCCCTTTCAGAAAGTTCATGGAAATACCAATCACTGATGCATTTTGTTCATGTCTTATGATTGACTTGGGCAAATGAATGCGTTTTCTAACAAGTTGAATAGATTTAGTTGATTTCCTACTAAGTTCAATAAATGTTTGAATATTGTTGAATTTCGGTTTAATGTCTGGATTCCGTGATTCGGTCCGCAACGCCTATTTTATAGGGCCCTAGTCCATGAACTTGTCATAAATCAACATAGGATATGCCCCCCCCCCCCCCCCACAGGACTCAAATATATATATATATATATATATATATATATATATATATATATCTTGGAAATGTAAGCAAGGTTTGAGCTTCTTCAGTCTGTGTCATAAAGTGGAGACTTTTCTGTGTCTCTTTCAGAGTGAGTGACACATTGACTTTATATAGTGTACCAAGAGTTGTTCCCTCGCTTAAGGCCATACCAGCCTGAATACACACATCCTGATTGGAGAAGTGACGACAGGTGCGAGTTTTGAGCTGTGAGTGAGTGTTTGCTGAAGAGTGTTTGCGTGAGAGCTATTTTTGTTAAGTATTTGGATTTCGAAATATATTTTTTGTTTTAGTCTTCCCCCCTTGCAGTTTTGCTGCTTGGGGGAGAGTTTTTTGTTTGAAGCACTATGATGGACAACATGGAAATGACAAACGGAATGGACAAAGACAACGAAAGGGCGCAACGGAAGAAAAATGAAGATAAAGAAGGAATGAAATATGGCAAAGAATACACGGTGGCAATTGAGTTGGAAGGAGAAGACAAAGTGACGACAATGGAACTACTACGAGCAATTAAGGAGGTGTGTGGAGAGGTGGTGGGATGCCGAATGAAAGGAGAAAAGAAGTATGAAATTACGATGAGAAACGGAGAAGGAAAATAACGTTTAATGGATGGAATACGGATAAAGGACACCAGGATTTTGGCGAGAGATGTTAATGTGAAGGAATTGGTGGTGTCTTTTATGAATCTCCCAGTATATGTAGAAGATGATGTGATACTGGGCAAGCTGAGTGGATGGGGAGTGGAAGCCGTTTCGGAGATAAGGAGGAGAGTTTGGCCAGGAACGGAGGTGGTTGATGGGACACGTTTTTGCAAAGTCAAGTTCACAGAAAAAGTGACATCATTGCCTTACTCTACAAGAATTGAGACGTTGGAGGGAGCAGAATATTTTATGGTCCTTCATGACAAACAGGTCAGAGTGTGTCGGTTGTGTATTCAACCCGGGCACATAGTTAAAGACTGCCCTGAATTTAAGTGTTTCAAATGTGGCAAGCAAGGACACTATGCGAGAGAATGTGTCGGAGAGAAGGAAAGGAATTTCTGTGGTGGATGCAGAAAGAGATTGGCGGAGTGCAACTGTGGAGAGGGTATGGCTGAAGAGGGGAGTCAAGCACTATTCGAGGAAGCAGTTGTATTGTCGCAAGAAGGAGAAGAAGATGGAGGAGAGGACGTGGTGGAGAGTGGAGAGACGGAGGAAGGAAGAAGGGAGAAGGACCAGAAGATGAATGAAATTGGGAGTAGTATGGACTCAGAAATAAGAAGAGGGAGTTTTCAGGAGGAGGGGGGGGGGGTGGACTGGGGGGAAGCACGGGGGACTCACAGGTTTTGGGGGATAGCACAGTACTAACAAGTACCTCGGGGGGTGAAGAAATGGAGAGGGGTTCGAGTTTGAGAACAATAACAGAAACGACAACGACGGCTATACATGAGACGGAGATGAACACGGGGAGCACAACGATGACAATACCAGAGACGGAGATGAACATGGGGAGCACAACGGATGAGGGTGACAAGAAGTTGAGTTGGCTGGATAACATGGACTTGGAGGAGATATCGGACACGGATGATGGAGAAAAGAGTGAAAGAACGAGGGAAGGATACAGGAAGAGGAAAGCGGGGGGAAGATGGAGAGGGAAAGGGGGGAAGAGGAAAGAAACTGGATAACAGGTAGAGGATAATGAAATTATATTTTACTATTTTATTATTTATTAGAATGGTAAATATAATGTCAATAAATGCAAATGGTTTGAGAACTATGGGAAAATTTAATAGAATAGTACAAATGAAGAATTCAGATATTTTATGTATTCAAGAGACGCACTGGGATAATGCATGTGTTTTAGGAGTTAAAAAAATATGGAGGGATTTTATTTATGTTAACAATGGCAGGGGAAATTCAAGTGGGGTTGCAATTTTATTAAGGAAGGATGTAGTAGAAAATGTGAAGAAGATATATAATGATAATAATGGGAGGATTTTAATTTTGGATTTTGAATATATGAATAGGGTTTTTAGGATTATAAATATTTATGCGCCGAATATTGAGATAGAGCGAAATAATTAATTTTTAGAATTAGGGAAATGGTGCAACGGTAACTGTATTTTAGTAGGGGATTTTAATGTTAAAATGAATAGATTAGATATGAAAAGGGGAGCTATTTTTAGAAATGACGTATCTAGGGGGGTCTTAAGGAAGATTATGTTTGAAAACAGTTTGATTGATATATGGAGGGAGGAGAATCCGAACAAGAGAGGAATTTCTAGAAGGCAGGTGGTTTTAGGGGAGTTGAAACAGACGCGAATAGATCTGGTTTTAGTAAATGAGGGTTTAAGGAATTTTATGAAAGAAATTAAGTATGTTTTTACAGCTTTTAGTGATCATGCGGCGGTGGTATTTTCTTGTGGAGTAAGGACACATACTAAATCTGGTGGGATGTGGTGTTTAAATAATAGCTTGCTAGAGGAGGAAAATTATATTGAGATGATATCAGAATGTATTGGGGAGGCCAAAAGACAACAGTTAATGGAGGTGAATATGGGGTTGTGGTGGGAGGAGCTGAAAACCAAATGTAAGGAATTGACTATAAAATATGCTGTTAAGAGGAATTATTTTTTGAAAAAGAAGGAGAGGGAACTACGTAAGAAGGTTAAACATGAACTTGAGTGTATAGAAAAGGATGAAGGTCATGGGGTGGAGGATTATTTACTGGCTAAGGATGCACTTGATGAATATGAGAAGAAGAAATGTAATGCGGCGATTGTAAGGAGTAGAGTGCAATATGCGATAGAGGGGGAAAGGTGTACTTCATTTTTCTTGAATTTAGAAAAAAGAAGACAAGAGAAGATTTATATTACGGAGTTAATTAATGAAAAAGGGGAAAAGGTTAATGATTTGGTTGGGATTCTGGATACGGTCGAGAGATATTATGAATGCTTATTTAAAAAAGAAGAGGTTAATGATTCCTGTATGGATAAGGTGCTTGAACACGTGGATACTAAGTTAACAGAAGGGGAAAAAAACATGTGTGAGGAAGATATGAGTCTAACTGACATTAAGGAGGCCATATTAGATGCTAATTGCAATAGGAGTCCGGGGTCTGATGGCCTAACTGCGGAATTTTATAAATCTTTTGCAGATTTGTTGGCTCCAATTTTAAGAAAACTGTATGAATATATTGAAAAGACTCAAGTGGTGCCAGAGTCGCTGGCCACAGGAGTTTTAACCATACTGTATAAAAATAAAGGGAGTCGTGTAAATTTGGATAATTATCGACCGTTGACACTTTTAAATTGTGATTATAAGATCTTAGCCAAGGTCTTAGCTAATAGAGTTAAAAAAGTTATGGGAGGAGTAATAGCAGAGACACAAGGATATAGTGTACCAGGGAGGGATATTTCTGACACAGTGGGAACAATAAGGGATGTGATAAAGCATATGGGGGAGGAAGGGGGGTTTGTGATGAGTTTGGATCTAAATAAGGCTTTTGATAGAGTTGATCATTCCTTTTTACTGCGTACACTTGGGAAATTTGGGTTTGGTGAAAGAATGATAGGTTGGATTAGATTACTGAATGGATATGCAAGGAGCAGAGTAAAATGTAATGGGATTTTAACAGATTCTTTTCCTCTGGAGAGATCTGTTAGGCAGGGATGTCCGTTATCAGCTGCTCTTTATAGTTTATCGGTGGAGCCGCTTGCAGCAATGATTAAAGCAAACAAATTAATTCGAGGTATACGGATACCGGATGGGGGGGAGAGTGTTATACAGCAATATGCGGATGATACTACATGTACTGTGATAGATGTTGAAAGTGTGAAGAATGTAATGGAGTGTTTTGAGGTATATGGCAAGGCATCAGGGGCAAAACTTAATGTTGAAAAATCTGAAATAATGTATGTGGGGATAGATGAAAAAGTGGACTGTGGATTCCCTTTCAAAAAGGCTGAAGGTTATATAAAGACTTTAGGGGTGGTTTTGGGGGTGGATAAAGAAGGGACGAGAGATGAGACATGGACTGGGGTTTTGAATAAAATAAAACATACTCTATCCTATTGGAAGGCAAGAAAACTGTTCTTGAGGGGGAAGGTGGTGGTGATTAATTCTTTGGTGGCATCCAAATGTATCTATGTTCTAGGTTCGTTGGATATGCCACAATGGGTGTTAAAAGAATTCAATGGTTTGGTTACAGATTTCCTATGGGAGGGGAAGGGGACTAGGATTGCAAGGGCAACTCTTATCTCGGATTTAAAGGATGGGGGGTTGAAATTGGTGGATTTGGATGTGAAGAGAAAAGCAATGAGAATAAAAACTGTGCAAAAATACTTTTATCGGGAGGTAGATTATGGATGGAAAAGGTTTTCCACTGGAGAGTACTCTTGTGTCATGGAGCAACTGCCTTTTATATATCACCCTAATAATATCATGTAATTTTATTGGACTAAATGCAGTTTGTAGGTGCTGCCCTGCCCTGCCCTGCCCTGATCAATTTAAATAATAGACAGTGCGTTTCCCTCAAAATATATGTGTCATGGAGCTACTGCCTTTTATTTATCAACCTAATAATATCATGTCTTTTTATTGGACTAAATGCAGTTTGTATGTGCTGCCCTGATCAATTTAAATAATAGACAGTGTGTTTCCCTCAAAATATAGGCAGTACATTCAGCCTTTGTTTTTAGTCGGTTCATTAAGTTGCATGGAAATTCGAATCACTGGTAAATTTTGTTCATGTCTTTATATAGTGAACCAAGAGTTGTTCACTCGCTTACGGCCATACCAGACTGAATACACCCGATCTCGTCTGATCTCGGAAGCTAAACAGGATTGGGCCTGGTTAGTACTTGGATGGGAGACCGCCTGGGAATACCATGTGCTGTAAGCTTTTTGTTCCACTAGAGAGTGCTCTTGTGTCATGGAGCAACTGACTTTTATTTATCACCCTAATAATATCATGTATTTTTATTGGACTAAATGCAGTTTTATGTGCTGCCCTGCCCTGCCCTGATCAAATTAAATAATAGACAGTGCGTTTCCCTCAAAATATATGTGTCATGGAGCAACTGCCTTTTATTTATCACCCTAATAATATCATTTATTTTTATTGGACTAAATGCAGTTTGTATGTGCTGCCCTGCCCTGCCCTGATCAATTTAAATAATAGACAGTGCGTTTCCCTCAGAATATATGTGTCATGGAGCAACTGCCTTTTATTTATCACCCTAATAATATCCTGTATTTTTATTGGACTCAATGCAGTTTGTATGTGCTGCCCTGCCCTGGTCAAATTAAATAATAGACAAAGTGTTTCCCTCAAAATATAGGCAGCACATTCAAATGTTGTTTTTTGTCGGTTCATTAAGTTGCATGGAAATTGGAATCACTGGTAAATTTTGTCCATGTCTTTATATAGTGTACCAAGAGTTGTTCACTTGCTTACGGCCATACCAGCCTGAATACACCCGATCTCATCTGATCTCGGAAGCTAAGCAGGATTGGGCATGGTTAGTACTTGGATCGGAGAAAGCCTGGGAATACCATGTGCTGTAAGCTTTTTGTTCCACTAGAGAGTGCTCTTGTGTCATGGAGCAACTGCCTTTTATTTATCACCCTAATAATATCATGTATTTTTATTGGACTAAATGCAGTTTGTATGTACTGTCCTAACCTGATCAAATTAAATAATAGACAGTGCATTTTCCTGAAAATATAGGCAGTACATTCAGCCTTTGTTTTTCGTCTGTTCATTATGTTGCATGGAAATATGAATCATTGATAAAAAAAAATCATGTCTTTATATAGTGTACCAAGAGTTTTCCTGCACTTACCGCAGTACCGTCCTTAATATGCCTGATCTCGTCAGATTTTGGAAGCTAAGCAGGATCGGGCCTGGTTAGTACTTGGATGGGAGACTGCCTGGGAATACCAGGTGCTGCAAGCTTTTTGTTCCACTAGAGAGTGCTCTTGTGTCATGGAGCAACTGCCTTTTATTTATCACCATAATAATATTATGTATTTTATTGGACTAAATGCAGTTTGTATGTGCTGCCCTGCCCTGCCCTGATCAATTTAAATAATAGACAGTGCGTTTCCCTCAAAATATATGTGTCATGGAGCAACTTCCTTTTATTTATCACCCTAATAATATCATGTATTTTTATTGGACTAAATGCAGTTTGTATGTGCTGCCCTGCTCTGATCAATTTAAATAATAGACAGTGTGTTTCCCTCAAAATATAGGCAGTACATTCAGTCTTTGTTTTTAGTCGGTTCATTAAGTTGCATGGAAATTCGAATCACTGGTAAATTTTGTTCATGTCTTTATATAGTGAACCAAGAGTTGTTCACTCGCTTACGGACATACCAGACTGAATACACCCGATGTCGTCTGATCTCGGAAGCTAAACAGGATTGGGCCTGGTTAGTACTTGGATGGGAGACCGCCTGGGAATACCATGTGCTGTAAATTTTTTGTTCCACTAGAGAGTGCTCTTGTGTCATGGAGCAACTGCCTTTTATTTATCACCCTATTAATATCATGAATTTTTATTGGACTAAATGCAGTTTTATTTGCTGCCCTGCCCTGCCCTGATCAATTTAAATAATAGACAGTGCGTTTCCCTCAAAATATATGTGTCATGGAGCAACTGCCTTTTATTTATCACCCTAATAATATCATGTATTTTTATTGGACTAAATGCAGTTTGTATGTGCTGCCCTGCCCTGGTCAAATTAAATAATAGACAAAGCGTTTCCCTCAAAATATAGGCAGCACATTCAGCCGTTGTTTTTAGTCGGTTCATTAAGTTTCACGGAAATTCGAATCACTGGTAAATTTTGTTCATGTCTTTATATATTGTACCAAGAGTAGTTCCTTCGCTTACGGCCATACCATCCTGAATATGCCTGATCTCGTCTGATCTTGGAAGCTAAGCAGGATTGGGCCTGGTTAGAACTTGGATGGGACACTGCCTGGGAAACCGTCTGGGAATATCAGGTGCTGAAAGCTTTTTGTTCGACTAGAGAGTGCTCTTGTGTCATGGAGCAACTGCCTTTTATTTATCACCCTAATAATATCCTGTATTTTTATTGGACTAAATGCAGTTTGTATGTGCTGCCCTGCCCTGATCAATTTAAATAATAGACAGTGCGTTTCCCTCAAAATATATGTCTCATAGAGCAACTGCCTTTTATTTATCACCCTAATAATATCATGTATTTTTATTGGACTAAATGCAGTTTGTATGTGCTGTCCTAATCTGATCAAATTAAATAATAGACAGTGCGTTTCCCTGAAAATATAGGCAGTACATTCAGCCTTTGTTTTTAGTTGGTTCATTAAGTTGCATGGAAATACGAATCACTGATACATTTTGTTTATGTCTTTATATAGTGTACCAAGAGTTGCTTCTGCGCTTACGGCCATACCAGCCTGAATATGCCTGATCTCGGAAGCTAAGCATGATCGGGCCTTGTTAGTACTTGGATGGGAGACCGCCTGGGAATACCAGGTGCTGTAAGCTTTTTGTTCCACTAGAGAGTACTCTTGTGTCATGGAGCAACTGCCTTTTACATTTTACATTTACATTTTTAGTCATTTAGCAGACGCTCTTATCCAGAGCGACTTACAGTTAGTGAATAAATATATATATTTTTTATACTGGCCCCCCGTGGGAATCAAACCCACAACCCTGGCGTTGCAAACACCATGCTCTATCAACAGAGCTACATCCCTGCCGGCCATTCCCTCCCCTACCCTGGACGACGCTGGGACAATTGTGCGCCGCCCATGAGTCTCCCGGTCGCGGCCGGCTGCGACAGAGCCTGGATACGAACCAGGATCTCTAGTGGCACAGTTAGCACTGCGATGCAGTGCCTTAGACCACTGCGCCATGTAATTGTATTGGACTAAATGCAGTTTGTATGTGCTGCCTTGCCCTGCCCTGATCAATTTAAAAAATAGACAGTGTGTTTCCCTCAAAATATATGTGTCATGGATCAACTGCCTTTTATTTATCACCCTAATAATATCATGTATTTTTATTGGACTAAATGCAGTTTGTATGTGCTGCCCTGGTCAAATTAAATAACAGACAAAGCGTTTCCCTCAAAATGTAGGCAGTACATTCAGCCTTTGTTTTTAGTCGGTTCATTAAGATGCACGGAAATTCGAATCACTGGTAAATTTTGTTCATGTCTTTATATAGTGTACCAAGAGTTGTTCACTTGCTTACGGCCATACATTTACATTACATTTACGTCATTTAGCAGACACTATTATCCAGAGCGACATACAAATTGGTGCATTCACCCTATAGCCAGTGTGATAACCACTTTACAATTATTATTATTATTATTATTTTTTTTTTTTTAAATTTGGGGGGGGGGGGGGTTGAAGGATTACTTTATCCTATCCCAGGTATTCCTTAAAGATGTGGGGTTTCAAATGTCTCCGGAAGGTGGTGAGTGACACCGCTGTCCTGGCGTCGTGAGGGAGCTTGTTCCACCATTGGGGTGCCAGAGCAGCGAACAGTTTTGACTGGGCTGAGCAGGAACTATGCTTCCGCAGAGGAAGGGGAGCCAGCAGGCCAGAGGTGGATGAACGCAATGCCCTCGTTTGGGTGTAGGGACTGATCAGAGCCTGAAGGTACGGAGGTGCCGTTCCCCTCACAGCTCCATAGGCAAGCACCATGGTCTTGTAACAGATGCGAGCTTCAACTGGAAGCCAGTGGAGTGTGCGGAGGAGCGGGGTGACGTGAGAGAACTTGGGAAGGTTGAACACCAGACGGGCTGCGGCATTCTGGATGAGTTGTAGGGGTTTAATGGCACAGGCAGGGAGCCCAGCCAAATGCGAGTTGCAGTAATCCAGACGGGAGATGACAAGTGCCTGGATTAGGACCTGTGCCGCTTCCTGTGTAAGGCAGGGTCGTACTCTCCGAATGTTGTAGAGCATGAACCTGCAGGATCGGGTCACCTCCTTGATGTTAGCGGAGAACGACAGGGTGTTGTCCAGGGTCACGCCAAGGCTCTTCGCACTCTGGGAGGAGGACACAACGGAGTTGTCAACCGTGATGGCGAGATCATGGAACGGGCAGTCCTTCCCCGGGAGGAAGAGCAGCTCCGTCTTGCCAGGGTTCAGCTTGAGGTGGTGATCCGTCATCCATACTGATATGTCTGCCAGACATGCAGAGATGCGATTCGCCACCTGGTTATCAGAAGGGGGAAAGGAGAAGATTAGTTGTGTATCGTCAGCGTAGCAATGATAGGAGAGGCCATGTGAGGATATGACAGAGCCAAGTGACTTGGTGTATAGGGAGAATAGGAGAGGGCCTAGAACTGAGCCCTGGGGGACACCAGTGGTGAGAGCACGTGGTGCGGAGACAGCTTCTCACCACGCAACTTGGTAGGAGCGACCGGTCAGGTAGGACGCAATCCAGGAGTGAGCCGCACCGGAGATACCCAGCTCGGAGAGTGTGGAGAGGAGGATCTGATGG
Source organism: Coregonus lavaretus (assembly GCF_964263955.1). Taxonomy (NCBI): domain Eukaryota; kingdom Metazoa; phylum Chordata; class Actinopteri; order Salmoniformes; family Salmonidae; genus Coregonus; species Coregonus lavaretus. The sequence continues at coordinate 32,180 of NW_028163005.1, read as the reverse complement.
TTCACAGTATCAAAGGCAGCAGACAGGTCTAGAAGGACAAGAGCAGAGGAGAGAGAGTTAGCTTTAGCAATGCGGAGAGCCTCCGTGACACAGAGAAGAGCAGTCTCAGTTGAATGACCAGTCCTGAAACCTGACTGGTTTGGATCAAGAAGGTCATTCTGAGAGAGAAAGCAAGAGAGTTGGCTAAAGATGGCACGCTCAATAGTTTTGGAAAGAAAAGAAAGAAGGGATACTGGTCTGTAGTTGTTGACATCAGTGGGATCGAGTGTTGGTTTTTTGAGAAGGGGTGCAACTCTCGCTCTCTTGAAGACGGAAGGGACATAGCCAGCGGTCAAGGATGAGTTGATCAGCGAGGTGAGGTAGGGGAGAAGGTCACCGGAGATGGTCTGGAGAAGAGAGGAGGGGATGGGGTCAAGCGGGCAGGTTGTTGGGCGGCCTGCAGTCACAAGTCGCAAAATTTTATCTGGAGAGAGAGGGGAGAAAGAAGTCAAAGCATAGGGTAGGGCAGTGTGAGCAGGACCAGCAGTGTCATTAGACTTAACAAACGAGGATCGGATGTCGTCAACCTTCTTTTCAAAGTGGTTGACGAAGTCATCCACAGAGAGGGAGGAGGGGGGGTGGTGGGGGGGAGGATTCAACAGTAAGGAGAATGTGGCAAAGAGCTTCCTAGGGTTAGAGGCAGATGCTTGAAATTTAGAGTGGTAGAAAGTGGCCTTAGCAGCAGAAACAGATATAGAAAATGTAGAGAGGAGGGAGAGAAAAGATGCCAGGTCGGCAGGGAGTTTAGTTTTCTTCCATTTCCGCTCAGCTGCCCGGAGCTCTGTTCTGTGAGCTCGCAATGAGTCATCAAGCCACGGAGCTGGAGGGGAGGACCGAGCCGGCCGGGAGGATAGGGGACACAGGGAGTCAAAGGATGCAGAAAGGGAGGAGAGGACGGTTGAGGAGGCAGAATCAGGAGATTGGAGGGAGAAGGATTGAGCAGAGGGAAGAGATGATAGGATGGAAGAGGAGAGAGTAGTGGGAGAGAGAGAGCGAAGGTTGCGGCGGCGCATTACCATCTGTGTAGGGGCAGAGTGAGTAGTGTTGGAGGAGAGCGAGAGAGAAAAGGATACAAAGTAGTGGTCGGAGACATGGAGGGGAGTTGCAGTGAGATTAGTAGAAGAGCAGCATCTAGTAAAGATGAAGTCAAGCGTATTGCCTGCCTTGTGAGTAGGGGGGGACGGTGAGAGGGTGAGGTCAAAAGAGGAGAGGATTGGAAAGAAGGAGGCAGAGAGAAATGAGTCAAATGTAGACGTAGGGAGGTTGAAATCCCCCAAAACTGTGAGGGGTGAGCCATCCTCAGGAAAGCAACTTATCAAGGCGTCAAGCTCATTGATGAACTCTCCAAGGAAACCTGGAGGGCGATAGATGACAAGGATATTAAGCTTAAATGGGCTAGTGACTGTGACAGCGTGGAATTGAAATGAGGAGATAGACAGATGGGTTAGGGGAAAAATTGAGAATGACCACTTGGGAGGGATGAGGATTCCTGTGCCACCACCCCTCTGACCAGATGCTCTCGGGGTATGCGAGAACACATGGTCAGACGAGGAGAGAGCAGTAGGAGTAGCAGTGTTTTCAGTGGTAATCCATGTTTCCGTCAGCGCCAGGAAGTCGAGGGACTGGAGGGTAGCATAGGCTGGGATGAAGTCAGCCTTGTTGGCAGCAGAACGGCAGTTCCAGAGGCTGCCTTAGACCTGGAACTCCAGGTGTGTGGTGCGTGCAGGGACCACCAGGTTAGAGAGGCAGCAGCCATGCGGTGTGAGGCGTTTGTGTAGCCTGTGCGGAGAGGAGAGAACAGGGATAGGCAGAGGCATAGTTGACAGGCTGTAGCAGATGGCTACAATAATGCAGAGGAGATCGGAATGAAATTAACTAAACATCTGGGAAAGGAGAGAGCAGGGCCTCCCTCACCAAAAAAATCCCAAATATAACTCTCCCAACTTCCACCTCAGAAACTATAATTGTTTCAGTGAACCACCCGAATAAAACTCTCCCAACTTCCACTTTAGAAATTAGAATTGTTGTAAACTACAGCGGTTCAATGTTTCAAGGAATAGACTCAACTTACTTTATTCAGCTAGCTAACAATGACGCCATAGCTAACTAGCATGCTAGCATCCAATAACACACAGTTTAGCACCAATACTTGGTTACAACAAACTACCAATAGTGTGTTAACACACTAAACAGATAATTTGTGTCCGTGTCTAGTTCTTTCATAACGCAGCAATAATTAAACGTTGGCTAGCTAGCACAAAGATATTGTATTTAGCTACTACAGTACAGCTAGCTGGTAGTGTTGGCTAGCTAGCAATGGCTGCTGTGTTGACTGAATACACCCGATCTCATCTGATCTCGGAAGGTAAGCAGGATTGTGCCTGGTTAGTACTTGGATGGGAGACCGCCTGGGAATACCAGGTGCTGTAAGCTTTTTGTTCCACTAGAGAGTGCTCTTGTGTCATGGAGCAACTGCCTTTTATTTATCACCCTAATAATATCCTGTATTTTTATTGGACTAAATGCAGTTTGTATGTGCTGTCCTAACCTGATCAAATTAAATAATAGACAGTGCGTTTCCCTAAAAATATAGGCAGTACATTCAGCCTTTGTTTTTTGTCTGTTCATTAACTTGCATGGAAATACGAATCACTGATACATTTTGTTTATTTCTTTATATAGTGTACCAAGAGTTGTTCCTGCGCTTACGGCCATACCATCCTGAATATGCCTGATTTCGTCCGATCTCGGAAGCTAAGCAGGATCTGGCCTGGTTAGTATTTGTATTGGAGACCGCCTGGGAATACCAGGTGCTGTAAGCTTTTTGTTCCACTAGAGAGTGCTCTTGTGTCATGGAGCAACTGCCTTTTATTTATCACCCTAATAATATCATGTCTTTTATTGGACTAAATGCAGTTTGTATGTGCTGCCCTGCCCTGCCCTGATCAAATTAAATAATGGTCAGTGCGTTTCCCTCAAAATACATGTATCATGGAGCAACTGCCTTTTATTTATCACCCTAATAATATCATGTATTTTTATTTGACTAAATGCAGTTTGTATGTGCTGCCCTGCCCTGGTCAAATTAAATAATAGACAAAGCGTTTCCCTCAAAATATAGGCAGTACATTCAGCCTTTGTTATTAGTCGGTTCATTAAGATGCACGGAAATTCGAATCGCTGGTAAATTTTGTTAATGTCTTTATATAGTGTACCAAGAGTTGTTTACTCGCTTACGGCCATACCAGCCTGAATACACCAGATCTCGTCTGATCTCGGAACCTACGCAGGATTGGGCCTGGTTAGTACTTGGATTGGAGACCTCCTGGGAATACCAGGTGCTGTAAGCTTTTTGTTCCACTAGAAAGTGCTCTTGTGTCATGGAGCAACTGCCTTTTATTTATCACCCTAATAATATCATGTATTTTATTGGACTAAATGCAGTTTGTATGTGCTGCCCTGTCATGCCCTGATCAAATTAAATAATAGTCAGTGCGTTTCCCTCAAAATACATGTATCATGGAGCAACTGCCTTTTATTTATCACCCTAATAATATCCTGTATTTTTATTGGACTAAATACAGTTTGTATGTGCTGCCCTGCCCTGGTCAATTTAAATAATAGACAGTGCGTTTCCCTCAAAATATAGGCAGTACATTCAGCCTTTGTTTTTAGTCGGTTCATTAAGTTACACGGAAATTCGAATCGATGGTAAATTTTGTTAATGTCTTTATATAGTGTACTAGGAGTTGTACCTGCGCTTACGGCCATACCATCCTGAATATGCCTGATCTCGTCTGATCTCGGAAGCAAAGCAGGATTGGGCCTGGTTAGTACTTGGATAGGAGACCGCCTGGGAATAACAGGTGCTGTAAGCTTTTTGTTCCACTCACCTTTCAATGCCTTAGCTTTGAAATGTAAATGTTTATACATATTCAGATTGAGTTATCTTTCTAAAATGTGTATAGTATGCCAAGTTATTTAGCTACATGTATTTACCACTGCAGCATGGAGAAAGTCAAGAGGAAGCAATGGAGTGAGGTGGACATGTTCCATGCCATGGAGGACTGCGGGGCAGGGATGGCTATCCGCCAGGCTGCCAAGGTTAGGCATCTTTTGTTTTTAGGAGATTACCATGTTTATGTGAATTTTATCTGCTAGTAACAGTTTTCTTTTCTTATCTACCAAGGTGCATGGTGTACCTCGGCAGACCCTGGCGGACAGGCTGAGCGGCCGGGTGACCCATGGTTGTCGCAGTGGACCACCCACATTGCTTGCACCAGAGGATGAAAAGTCTCTGGTGCAGTACTGTATCTACTGCGCCAGCCATGGGTTCCCCTTCACCAGACAGAGGCTGATGAAATACGCAGACAAAATCCGCAGGTATTTGGTGTTCTATGTGTTTATGTATGTAGAATGCTGGACTGACTGTTATCAATGTGTGTGATGTAAATGTGGATGTGTATGGTGATGCCAAAACAAACATTTTCATCCTGGATGGACAATTATATATTCTATTCTATTGTAGGTTTCGGCACCCAGGGGAAACAATCCCACCACTGGGGAAGAGGTGGTGGGAAATGTTCAGGAGGAGGCACAAGAACCTAAGCATGAGGAGGCCGGACACCCTGGACAGGGGGAGAGCTGAGTGTGCCACACGTCCGACGATGGACACCTTCTTCACTTCTTATGAGAAGCACTTGGAGGAGAGTGGGTTGAGGGAGAAACCCAGACAAATCTATAACTGCGATGAGTCTGGGTTTCGTAGCGACCAGAGCAGGCACAAAGTGCTGGCTCCCCGGGGCGCAAAACACGTGTACCAGCAGGCTCCGGGGACCAAGGAGCACATCACAGTGCTGGCCTGCTTCAATGCAACTGGGGAGGACATCCCCCCGTTTATCATCTACCCCAAGTGTTTCCCCGGTGGCCACTACACACTGGGAGGCCCCCCCCAAGCCTTGTATGGACGGTCAAGCAGTGGCTACATTGACGGGGACCTGTTCAGGAAGTGGTTTCAGCACTTCATTAAGTATGCAGTGAAAGAGCGCCCTCTCCTTCTCCTCTTTGATGGGCACAAGAGCCACATGGACCCGGAAGTGCTCGCGGTGGCACTAAGGGAAGGGGTTATACTTCTTTGTCTTCCACCACACTGCACCCATGTCCTGCAGCCGCTGGACGTGGCATACTTTGGCCCTTTAAAGGCTGAGTTCTCCAAGGTAGCTGGAGACCTTAGCCATTTTGACCACTCCTACATGGTAAACAAATCAGAATTTGCCAGAGTATTCCGCTACCCGTACCAGCGATGCAAGGACATGCGCTATGTGGTGGAAGGGTTTAAGAAGTGTGGCCTCTTCCCTTTTGACCCTTCAGCCATTGATGGGTCCCGTTTAATGCCGTCTCGGACCCTACCGGGTCCCAACACCGCCTCTACTGGAACCAGTAGCAATGTGCCATCCATCAGCACCTCCTCCCCAGCGACCACAGGAGGACCCTCAGCCCCTGCCCCAGTCCCAGCCGCTGCTCCAGTCCTATCCCTAGCTCTAGAAGAGCACCCCCTAATAGAGGGGGGGCTGATAGCGAAGGACCTGGGGCACATCCTTACTGTCCTGAAGTATCGGCTGGACCGATACAGAAGACTCCCTGTGGTCGCCACATGCCTCACCGGGGAGGAATACACGCGCCAGTGGCAGGAGAGGGGTGAGAAGGAGAGGGCCGAGGCAGAGGAGAAAGAGCGTCGGGCAGCCCTCAGAACACAGAGGGCACAGGAGAGGGCTGCCATGGATGAGACCATTGACGCCATCGCCTCTGCTGGACCCCCTGCTGGAACCACTCCTGACAGCTGCATCACCACTGCCAGTGCCTCCCAGTGTGCAACACCTGTAGGAGCCGCCGGAGTCCCCAGCTGCAGAAGAAGGCCACATGCCTACTCCCCCGGCCACACCATCGTCGGCCCCTCAACCCCACCATTACAAACACCAGCTCCTCCAAGCCATCGTCGGCGGTTTTGTCCACCACCACCACGATGCACACCACCCCCCATGTCTGTCACCACCAACACGGCCTCCTCTGGACCAACTGCCTCCTCCGTCTCCCCTGGTCACACCACCATAGCAGCCTCGTCTGATGTCCCTGCCCCCCGAAATTTGAATACCACCACCTCCACAGGTAAACACATGTTAAAATTACGAAAAAATGACTGTTTGTTATCTGTTTTATAAAACAGCAATGTAAAAAAAATATATATATATATCTTTATATATCTACAGTAAATAGCACCAGCCCTCAAGTCATCTCCGCCTCCTCCAAAACCTCTGCAGCTTCCTCCAGAGGTATTGATGTAAAAAAGTTGAAAAGGGTTTTCATGCAACATGCTCTCTAACACCACTTTTTCTCAAACTGCAGCACAGAAAAGGAAGAGAAAAGCTACACCGGTCACATCTGTCACACCACCCATGGCACCACTCTCAGGTACTTCATAATCTGTTTTTCTCGCTCTCTCAGTTGTATCAATTACTATTGTTGTTGAAGAACTTCTACATTTTACAAAACCATATTAATCAATTTGTATTATTATTTAATTTTTTATAAAAGAAGACACCACCTGCTGTGCTCGCTGCGGGGAGCGTGATCCGCCTGCAAGCTCCTCTCAGGAGTGTAGATCCGAGGTGCCATGGGTGTGCTGTGACTTTTGCCAGCACTGGTTCCACTGCAGGTGTGTGCAGTGGGATCCAGAGGTAGCGGTGGAGCTGGATTTTTATTGTGATTTTTGTGACAATATAGGGATGGAGGTCGAGATTTAATTGTTTGTTTTGTTTGTGTTCATATGAAATTATTTATTTGTTCAAAAAAATAAATGTCTAAAATATAATATATATATTTATTGAACCCATCTTGTGTATTTCTTCCTTTACTTTCCAAGTGCACCTCTGCAACACAAACTCCAACAGTGTTTTCATTGTTTTATGTTAATGCACATAACTGAAATTAAAGTGTATTTGATGTAAATTATTAATACTCATATTTCATTTGGTTACAACACTGAATATGTTGGTGAAGAACCATTTTTTATGAGTCCACAAGAGGGCGCACCGGGCTACGCAATGAAAAGTTGACAGGCAAGTCATTATTTTTTACCTGGAGACAACTAGTCAACTATCTAGTAAACACTTCGGGTACGTGGTTGGTGTCTCTTTTTTCAACAAAATTAAACGGATATATCTTGTAATTGAACAAAATAGTAAGGTGGCCAATAACTGGGGGCCGTATGCCGATAATACGGGACGTATTTTTTTGCTAAACAGCTTATCAAAAGCTGACAACAGTAGTATTTCCAATGAAATGTCAAACTTGCTAATTGCTAACCCGTTAGCTAACATTTTTACGACACCAATAATCACAAAACATTGAAGGCTTGATCACAAGATAACACTGTTGAAGGTAATATATTTCTTAAACGCTGTTGAATATGCCGATAATACGGGATTCTACGCTATACTTATTTACTGCTAGCTAAGGGTTAGCGTGCTAGCTAAGGGTTAGCGTGCTAGCGATGCTAACGATGCTAGCTATGTTGGCAAGCTAGCTAATAAGTTTAGCATAATTGGTAAACATGTCTTTGATTCAGAATACATCAATACACTGTGGTTAACCCAATGTTACATGCATTGGAAAATAAAATTGCTAGTGTAACTTGAATTGGTTTACAAGCTAGCTAGAAAAGCCAGTTCCTTTTCATCTGTTTTGTCAAGCTATAAGCCTGCATGTGTGCTAAAATATTTAATTAAATCCCCTCATTAAATTAATATATTTAAGTTGCATCAGTTTTTTATAGCCCTTTCTTACCCAAATACCATTTTTTCCGTTGGAATAATTTGGATGAAAATAAGAAATATGTGAAAGGAAATAAGTGACCAGATTTTGTTATTGAAAACCCTGGACATTCACTTCTTTAAAAAATTAATATATATACAGACATTGCCAGATTCTTTAACCAAATCCCTATTTCCTACACTAATTTTTTAAGATCGAAAACAAAATGGAAGATAAGAGTCCAGGAACCTACAAAGCAACCATTCCAGTCTGACAGCTGATTATTACATAATGCGGAGCTGTAGTAAACTGGGACATGCCGGGCATATCCAACTCGGCACTAAGGGTGGAGGGGGGTGCACAGACGCAGGGTGGCCGCTAGGTGGGTGACTCAAAGCGGTGTGCTCGTCATGCTTCGACATGTCAAGGGAGGTTAGTAATCTGGCTTCAGCCCTACACCGGCGTCAACAGCCGGAGCAATGCTAGCCCTGACATGTCTTTCCGAGCCTATTTAAATCCCGGGGAGACGGGGAAGTGATTCCTACTGCTAGCCCTACACCGGCGTCAACAGCCGGAGCAATGCTAGCCCTGACATGTCTTTCCGAGCATATTTAAATCCCGGGGAGACGGGGAAGTGGTTCCTACTGCTAGCCCTACACCGGCGTCAACAGCCGGAGCAATGCTAGCCCTGACATGTCTTTCCGAGCCTATTTAAATCCCGGGGAGACGGGGAAGTGGTTCCTACTGCTAGCCCTACACCGGCGTCAACAGCCGGAGCAATGCTAGCCCTGACATGTCTTTCCGAGCCTATTTAAATCCCGGGGAGACGGGGAAGTGGTTCCTACTGCTAGCCCTACACCGGCGTCAACAGCCGGAGCAATGCTAGCCCTGACATGTCTTTCCGAGCCTATTTAAATCCCGGGGAGACGGGGAAGTGGTTCCTACTGCTAGCCCTACACCGGCGTCAACAGCCGGAGCAGTGCTAGCCCTGACATGTCTTTCCGAGCCTATTTAAATCCCGGGGAGACGGGGAAGTGGTTCCTACTGCTAGCCCTACACCGGCGTCAACAGCCGGAGCAATGCTAGCCCTGACATGTCTTTCCGAGCCTATTTAAATCCCGGGGAGACGGGGAAGTGGTTCCTACTGCTAGCCCTACACCGGCGTCAACAGCCGGAGCAATGCTAGCCCTGACATGTCTTTCCGAGCCTATTTAAATCCCGGGGAGACGGGGAAGTGGTTCCTACTGCTAGCCCTACACCGGCGTCAACAGCCGGAGCAATGCTAGCCCTGACATGTCTTTCCGAGCCTATTTAAATCCCGGGGAGACGGGGAAGTGGTTCCTACTGCTAGCCCTACACCGGCGTCAACAGCCGGAGCAATGCTAGCCCTGACATGTCTTTCCGAGCCTATTTAAATCCCGGGGAGACGGGGAAGTGGTTCCTACTGCTAGCATCCGAGCTGAAGCACTTTATGTACAGAATATGAAGGGTGTATTATAGAGATGTGTGTGTGTGTGTATATAAGGGACGTCTACTCTTTAGTACTTCTATTTATTTAGATAGGTAAGCTTGTTTCTGTCTTCCAAAGCTTGTCTTGACGTGTATGTAATTGTATACTTTTATAAGGCATTGCATGTTAACTTTGACATTTTAAATGTATTTTTTGCTCTACTCTTCACCAGGTGAAAGACAGAATGGCAGAGAATTGTGAGAGAATGTCAGAATGGCATATAACTGGTTCCCAAATAAATACGTTGGACAATGAGAAACTTGTAAGTATTAACTTAAATAGCTCTCCCTCTCTCTCTCTATCACACATTTTACATCATATTTGTTTACAATGACATTGAATCTAAAATAACGTTTTTGTTTTATGTGCTATTTTTTCCTAGGTACGACCAAAAGAGAAACTGCACATCTTATTACAGCAGGCAGGTGCAGACAAAGACGTTTTCACCATGAAAGAGGTATGAAGTGACTTGACAGCTGGCTGTCTTTGTTGCCTGTACCCTGCTGATATAGAAACCACACGTCTTTGGCTCAACTTTAGTTAATCAACTTATTGTTTGCGTGAAGCAGACAGATGAAAACCGTTAAGACCCTCAATGGACATTATATCCCAGACTTTTCAGTTTCCATAATATTTTCTAGTCTCATATTTTAATTAAGTTAAATATTTGATGTTGTGAATTTCCAATTGCAGTATATCTTAGTTTACTCCTAGAATAGTGGATATTAGTTCATTTCTAAGGAAGGAATAGTTACTCTTCATGTGTTGTTAGCAGCCAAACTACTGGTATAGAAGTTGTGTAGGTGTTGCCTCTGGATTCTTCTCCACATAGTTAGATTTACACTAGTTTCACTATTGGTTGTCGCTTTCATCAACTAAGTACTACATACAGTAGATGCTCTCAAAAAATATAAAGGCTTTTGTCTTGGTTCTGTTGTTTTTCCTGTTGATATACTGTTTTACCTACTTTAGTTGAATGAACTGATTGTCACTCTAGATAAGAGCATCTGCTAAACTAGAATACAAATGCACTGTCATTTACTTATTTTAAACATAAATGGTGAGCTATGATTGGCTAGCAGGTCCCCTTGGTTTTGAAGACATGTCACACAGCTTTGGGGAGAATTGTCAGGGGGTCTATCTGTCTGTGAGGAAGTCTGAGTCAGAGAGAGAGATTGGTGTTTATCTTAGTTAGAATGTTAGAACATTCAGTCACCTCTTGACTTCCTCTCTGACTCACTGGGGTTCAAATGGACCTCTGGGATGTCAAACTAGTCTGGGACTCCTTCCTCTCTGACTCACTGGGGTTCAAATGGACCTCTGGGATGTCAAACTAGTCTGGGACTCCTTCCTCTCTGACTCACTGGGGTTCAAATGGACCTCTGGGATGTCAAACTAGTCTGGGACTCCTTCCTCTCTGACTCACTGGGGTTCAAATGGACCTCTGGAATGTCAAACTAGTCTGGGACTCCTTCCTCTCTGACTCACTGGGGTTCAAATGGACCTCTGGGATGTCAAACTAGTCTGGGACTCCTTCCTCTCTGACTCACTGGGGTTCAAATGGACCTCTGGAATGTCAAACTAGTCTGGGACTCCTTCCTCTCTGACTCACTGGGGTTCAAATGGACCTCTGGGATGTCAAACTAGTCTGGGACTCCTTCCTCTCTGACTCACTGGGGTTCAAATGGACCTCTGGAATGTCAAACTAGTCTGGGACTCCTTCCTCTCTGTTGTTCATCAGGGAGACAGTTATCTCAGACTGAGAGGCTGCATTGATGCTTTAGTTTATAGGGTGTTGAGTGTTTAACTGGTCCACATTGATTGCTGGAGAATATGTTTACAGTCTGTGTAATCTGCTTTTATGATAAGGAACTGATGCCTTCGTGGCAGTGATCAATCACAATAGCCTCCTGTCAGCTAGAGAAGTATATGGGATGGAGTCATATATTTCTACTCAGTACAGTGATCATGTGTCTTATCAGTTGCCTGTCTAAAATGGGACCCAGAATACTCTTATTGAGTTGTCTGGATCAGTATGGGATGAGGTGTATCAACTAGACTGGGACAGAACTGGCTGGATCAGTATATGGAGAGTAACGACTAGACTGGGACAGAACTGCCTGGATCAGTATATGGAGAGAGGGTATCGACTAGACTGGGACAGAACTGTCTGGATCAGTATATGGAGGGAGGGTATCAACTAGACTGGGACAGAACTGGCTGGATCAGTATGGGATGAGGTGTATCGACTAGACTGGGACAGAACTGCCTGGATCAGTATGGGATGAGGTGTATCGACTAGACTGGGACAGAACTGCCTGGATCAGTATATGGAGAGAGGGTATCGACTAGACTGAGACAGAACTGCCTGGATCAGTATGGGATGAGGTGTATCAACTAGACTGGGACAGAACTGCCTGGATCAGTATATGGAGGGAGGGTATCGACTAGACTGGGACAGAACTGTCTGGATCAGTATGGGATGAGGTGTATCGACTAGACTGGGACAGAACTGCCTGGATCAGTATGGGATGAGGTGTATCGACTAGACTGGGACAGAACTGGCTGGATCAGTATATGGAGAGAGGGTATCGACTAGACTGAGACAGAACTGCCTGGATCAGTATATGGAGAGTATCAACTAGACTGGGACAGAACTATTGATGGTGCGGTCTTATCCTGAGACATTCCCAGACTTCTACTCTTGACCTCTGGCAGCACCCCTGTTACGCTCTCTCTCCTCTTGACCTCTGGCAGCACCCCTGTTACGCTCTCTCTCCTCTTGACCTCTGGCAGCACCCCTGTTACGCTCTCTCTCCTTTTGACCTCTGGCAGCACCCCTGTTACGCTCTCTCTCCTCTTGACCTCTGGCAGCACCCCTGTTACGCTCTCTCTCCTCTTGACCTCTGGCAGCACCCCTGTTACGCTCTCTCTCCTCTTGACCTCTGGCAGCACCCCTGTTACGCTCTCTCTCCTCTTGACCTCTGGCAGCACCCCTGTTACGCTCTCTCTCCTCTTGACCTCTGGCAGCACCCCTGTTACGCTCTCTCTCCTCTTGACCTCTGGCAGCACCCCTGTTACGCTCTCTCTCCTCTTGACCTCTGGCAGCATCCCTGTTACGCTCTCTCTCCTCTTGACCTCTGGCAGCACCCCTGTTACGCTCTCTCTCCTCTTGACCTCTGGCAGCACCCCTGTTACGCTCTCTCTCCTCTTGTGTGTTATGCTGTGGTGTTGACCTCTGACCCCTGTGCTGTCTATTGTCAGGTGATATTCTACCTGGGGCAGTACATCATGAAGAAGCAGCTTTATGACATGAAGCAGCAACACCTAGTGCACTGTGCTGACGACCCACTGGGGGCTGTACTGGGAGTGGACAGCTTCTCTGTTAAAGAGCCACGGTGAGGGGACACACTGCAGGGAGTGGACAGCTTCTCCATCAAAGAGCCACACACAGACACTCTCACAATAACACACACACAGACACTCTCACAATAACACACACACAGACACTCTCACAATAACACACACACAGACACTCTCACAATAACACACACACAGACAATCTCACAATAACACACACACAGACACTCTCACAATAACACACAAACAGACACTCTCACAATAACACACACACAGACACTCTCACAATAACACACACACAGACACTCTCACAATAACACACACACAGACACTCTCACAATAACACACACACAGACACTCTCACAATAACACACACACAGACACTCTCACAATAACACACACACAGACACTCTCACAATAACACACACACAGACACTCTCACAATAACACACACACAGACACTCTCACAATAACACACAGACACTCTCACAATAACACACACACAGACACTCTCACAATAACACACACACAGACACTCACAATAACACACACACAGACACTCTCACAATAACACACACACAGACACTCTCACAATAACACACACACAGACACTCTCACAATAACACACACACAGACACTCTCACAATAACACACACACAGACACTCTCACAATAACACACACACAGACACTCTCACAATAACACACACACAGACACTCTCACAATAACACACACACTGGGTTACTGATACAGGGCTGGGTTACTGATACAGGGCTGGTTTACTGATACAGGGCTGGTTTACTGATACAGGGCTGGGTTACTGATACAGGGCTGGGGTACTGATACAGGGCTGGGTTACTGATACAGGGCTGGGTTACTGATACAGGGCTGGGTTACTGATACAGGGCTGGGTTACTGATACAGGGCTGGGTTACTGATACAGGGCTGGTTTACTGATACAGGGCTGGGTTACTGATACAGGGCTGGGTTACTGATACAGGGCTGGGTTACTGATACAGGGCTGGGTTACTGATACAGGGCTGGGTTACTGATACAGGGCTGGGCTGGGTTACTGATACAGGGCTGGGTTACTGATACAGGGCTGGGTTACTGATACAGGGCTGGTTTACTGATACAGGGCTGGGTTACTGATACAGGGCTGGGTTACTGATACAGGGCTGGGTTACTGATACAGGGCTGGGTTACTGATACAGGGCTGGGTTACTGATACAGGGCTGGGTTACTGATACAGGGCTGGGTTACTGATACAGGGCTGGGTTACTGATACAGGGCTGGGCTGGGTTACTGATACAGGGCTGGGTTACTGATACAGGGCTGGGTTACTGATACAGGGCTGGGTTACTGATACAGGGCTGGTTTACTGATACAGGGCTGGGTTACTGATACAGGGCTGGGTTACTGATACAGGGCTGGGTTACTGATACAGGGATGGGTTACTGATACAGGGCTGGGTTACTGATACAGGGCTGGTTTACTGATACAGGGCTGGGTTACTGATACAGGGCTGGGTTACTGATACAGGGCTGGGTTACTGATACAGGGATGGGTTACTGATACAGGGCTGGGTTACTGATACAGGGCTGGGTTACTGATACAGGGCTGGTTTACTGATACAGGGCTGGGTTACTGATACAGGGCTGGGTTACTGATACAGGGCTGGGTTACTGATACAGGGCTGGGTTACTGATACAGGGCTGGGTTACTGATACAGGGCTGGGCTGGGTTACTGATACAGGGCTGGGTTACTGATACAGGGCTGGGTTACTGATACAGGGCTGGGTTACTGATACAGGGCTGGGTTACTGATACAGGGCTGGGCTGGGTTACTGATACAGGGCTGGGCTGGGTTACTGATACAGGGCTGGGTTACTGATACAGGGCTGCTGATACAGGGCTGGGCTGGGTTACTGATACAGGGCTGGGTTACTGATACAGGGCTGGGTTACTGATACAGGGCTGGGCTGGGTTACTGATACAGGGCTGGGTTACTGATACAGGGCTGGTTTACTGATACAGGGCTGGGTTACTGATACAGGGCTGGGTTACTGATACAGGGCTGGGTTACTGATACAGGGCTGGGTTACTGATACAGGGCTGGGTTACTGATACAGGGCTGGGTTACTGATACAGGGCTGGCCTGGGTTACTGATACAGGGCTGGGTTACTGATACAGGGCTGGGTTACTGATACAGGGCTGCTGATACAGGGCTGGTTTACTGATACAGGGCTGGTTTACTGATACAGGGCTGGTTTACTGATACAGGGCTGGGTTACTGATACAGGGCTGGGTTACTGATACAGGGCTGGGCTGGGTTACTGATATAGGGCTGGGCTGGGTTACTGATACAGGGCTGGTTTACTGATACAGGGCTGGGTTACTGATACAGGGCTGGGTTACTGATACAGGGCTGGGTTACTGATACAGGGCTGGGTTACTGATACAGGGCTGGGTTACTGATACAGGGCTGGGTTACTGATACAGGGCTGGGCTGGGTTACTGATACAGGGCTGGGTTACTGATACAGGGCTGGGTTACTGATACAGGGCTGGGCTGGGTTACTGATACAGGGCTGGGTTACTGATACAGGGCTGGGTTACTGATACAGGGCTGGGTTACTGATACAGGGCTGGGTTACGGATACAGGGCTGGTTTACTGATACAGGGCTGGGTTACTGATACAGGGCTGGGTTACTGATACAGGGCTGGGTTACTGATACAGGGCTGGGTTACTGATACAGGGCTGGGTTACTGATACAGGGCTGGGTTACTGATACAGGGCTGGGTTACTGATACAGGGCTGGTTTACTGATACAGGGCTGGGTTACTGATACAGGGCTGGGCTGGGTTACTGATACAGGGCTGGGCTGGGTTACTGATACAGGGCTGGGTTACTGATACAGGGCTGGGCTGGGTTACTGATACAGGGCTGGGTTACTGATACAGGGCTGGGTTACTGATACAGGGCTGGGTTACTGATACAGGGCTGGGTTACTGATACAGGGCTGGGTTACGGATACAGGGCTGGTTTACTGATACAGGGCTGGGTTACTGATACAGGGCTGGGTTACTGATACAGGGCTGGGTTACTGATACAGGGCTGGGTTACTGATACAGGGCTGGGTTACTGATACAGGGCTGGGTTACTGATACAGGGCTGGGTTACTGATACAGGGCTGGGTTACTGATACAGGGCTGGGTTACTGATACAGGGCTGGGTTACTGATACAGGGCTGGGTTACTGATACAGGGCTGGGTTACTGATACAGGGCTGGGTTACTGATACAGGGCTGGTTTACGGATACAGGGCTGGTTTACTGATACAGGGCTGGGTTACTGATACAGGGCTGGGTTACTGATACAGGGCTGGGTTACTGATACAGGGCTGGGTTACTGATACAGGGCTGGTTTACTGATACAGGGCTGGGTTACTGATACAGGGCTGGGCTGGGTTACTGATACAGGGCTGGGCTGGGTTACTGATACAGGGCTGGGTTACTGATACAGGGCTGGGTTACTGATACAGGGCTGGGTTACTGATACAGGGCTGGGTTACTGATACAGGGCTGGGTTACTGATACAGGGCTGGGCTACTGATACAGGGCTGGGTTACTGATACAGGGCTGGGCTGGGTTACTGATACAGGGCTGGTTTACTGATACAGGGCTGGGTTACTGATACAGGGCTGGGTTACTGATACAGGGCTGGGTTACTGATACAGGGCTGGGCTGGGTTACTGATACAGGGCTGGGTTACTGATACAGGGCTGGGTTACTGATACAGGGCTGGGTTACTGATACAGGGCTGGGTTACTGATACAGGGCTGGGCTGGGTTACTGATACAGGGCTGGGCTGGGTTACTGATACAGGGCTGGTTTACTGATACAGGGCTGGGTTACTGATACAGGGCTGGGTTACTGATACAGGGCTGGGTTACTGATACAGGGCTGGTTTACTGATACAGGGCTGGGTTACTGATACAGGGCTGGGCTGGGTTACTGATATAGGGCTGGGCTGGGTTACTGATACTGGGCTGGGTTACTGATACAGGGCTGGGTTACTGATACAGGGCTGGGTTACTGATACAGGGCTGGGTTACTGATACAGGGCTGGGTTACTGATACAGGGCTGGGCTGGGTTACTGATACAGGGCTGGGTTACTGATACAGGGCTGGGTTACTGATACAGGGCTGGGCTGGGTTACTGATACAGGGCTGGGTACTGTTACAGGGCTGGGTTACTGATACAGGGCTGGGTTACTGATACAGGGCTGGGCTGGGTTACTGATACAGGGCTGGTTACTGATACAGGGCTGGGTTACTGATACAGGGCTGGGTTACTGATACAGGGCTGGGCTGGGTTACTGATACAGGGCTGGGTTACTGATACAGGGCTGGGTTACTGATACAGGGCTGGGTTACTGATACAGGGCTGGGTTACTGATACAGGGCTGGGTTACTGATACAGGGCTGGGCTACTGATACAGGGCTGGGTTACTGATACAGGGCTGGGTTACTGATACAGGGCTGGGTTACTGATACAGGGCTGGGTACTGTTACAGGGCTGGGTTACTGATACAGGGCTGGGTTACTGATACAGGGCTGGGCTGGGTTACTGATACAGGGCTGGTTACTGATACAGGGCTGGGTTACTGATACAGGGCTGGGTTACTGATACAGGGCTGGGTTACTGATACAGGGCTGGGTTACTGATACAGGGCTGGGCTTGGTTTGTAGAGGCCTGTGCTGTGACTTCCCCAGCATCACCCAGGAAGTCTCCCTGCTTCTTCCGATGGACACACACACACATATGCACACAAACGGAATCACCCTGCCTGCCTTTTCCAGTGGAGCGCTACGCCTGACACCAGACAGTCTTTAATCAGTAGCTTTTTTGAGAGCAGGCCGCCCCGGTCAGTCGGTCAGTTGTGGTGATGGGGATTGGTAGGAGGCAGGTTCAACAACAACAGGGTGGTGGAGCGCTCAGAGTGCAGCCTCTAGGCTCCCTATCCTCTCCAACACCTCTCTCTGTCATCAAGTGGCACTTGGCCCTCTCCTCCTCCACTCCTCTCGTCCTCCACCCCTTTCCTTCTCCACTCCTCTCCTCCTCCACTCCTCTCCTCCACCCCTCTCCTCCTCCACCCCTCTCCTCCTCCACTCCACTCCTCTCCTCCTCCACTCCTCTCATCCTCCACCCCTTTCCTCCTCCACCCCTCTCCTCCTCCACTCCACTCCTCTCCTCCTCCACTCCCCTCGTCCTCCACCCCTTTCCTTCTCCACTCCTCTCCTCCTCCACTCCACTCCTCTCCTCCTCCACCCCTCTCCTTCTCCACTCCTCTCCTGTTCTCTACAACGCAAAGCAGAGGCAGAGAGTTCAATGGTGACTTGAAGAGATCTCAGATCGTGGTCCGGAATGATAATGGGCCCAAAACAGGGTGCTTAAGGAGTTACCACACGTCTTAGAGAGAGTATAGAGAGAGAGATAGGGGATAGAGAGAGAGAGAGAGAGAGGGAGAGAGAGAGAGAGAGAGAGAGAGAGAGAGAGAGAGAGAGAGAGAGAGAGAGAGAGAGAGAGAGAGAGAGAGGAAAGAGAAAGAGAGAGGAAAGAGAAAGAGAGAGGAAAGAGAGAGAGAGAGAGAGAGAGAGAGAGAGAGAGAGAGAGAGAGAGAGAGGAAAGAGAAAGAGAGAGGAAAGAGAGAGAGAGAGAGGAAAGAGAGAGAGAGAGAGAGAGAGAGAGAGAGAGAGAGAGAGAAAGAGAGAGAGAGAGAGAGAGTGAGAAAGGAGAGGCAGAGAGACAGAGATGTTAGAGAGCTGGAGACCGAGAGAGAACAGAGAGGCAACACGTGATAGAGGGAGGAATACAGGAGTTTACTCTACGAAGAAAGTTAGTTACTCGTTCCAAAACTTTCTAGGGTGAATTGGAGTACCGTAATCAATTATTACAATCACGATCAAAACATTCCATCTGTGCCTTGACTAACTGAATCAGATGTATTAATGCAGGGCTGGAACGAAACCATGCACGGCCAGTATCTCTCCAGAACTGAAATTGAAGAAGGATGTTACTGTAGTCTGGATGGTCTCAAACTATTTAGAAAGAGGAGCCCCCAACAAGCCAGAAACCCTGTTGTCAACCTCTATCAGTGGAGGACACAGTGGGAGTCGGCACCCTTAGTGTGTATTGAGAGGTGTTAACACCCCATGTTACCATAATCAAACTGTCACGAGGTAACTCTACTTTACACTCACTGATAAAAGACCATCGATTAGGATTATTAAAGTAGGGTATTTAGTGAGGTGTCAGAGATAGGGAGTATTAAACTGGGGTATTTAGTGGGGTGTCAGAGAATGGGAGTATTAAACTAGGGTATTTAGTGGAGTATCAGAGGTTGGGAGTATTACACTAGGGTATTTAGTGAGGTGTCAGAGAATGGGAGTATTAAACTAGGGTATTTAGTGGAATATCAGAGGTTGGGAGTATTAAACTAGGGTATTTAGTGGGGTGTCAGAGATAGGGATTATTAAACTGGGGTATTTAGTGGGGTGTCAGAGATAGGGATTATTAAACTAGGGTATTTAGTGGAATATCAGAGGTTGGGAGTATTAAACTAGGGTATTTAGTGGGGTGTCAGAGATAGGGATTATTAAACTAGGGTATTTAGTGGGGTGTCAGAGATAGGGATTATTAAACTAGGGTATTTAGTGGAATATCAGAGGTTGGGAGTATTAAACTAGGGTATTTAGTGGGGTGTCAGAGATAGGGATTATTAAACTAGGGTATTTAGTGGGGTGTCAGAGATAGGGATTATTAAACTAGGGTATTTAGTGGAATATCAGAGGTTGGGAGTATTAAACTAGGGTATTTAGTGGGGTGTCAGAGATAGGGATTATTAAACTAGGGTATTTAGTGGGGTGTCAGAGATAGGGATTATTAAACTAGGGTATTTAGTGGAATATCAGAGGTTGGGAGTATTAAACTAGGGTATTTAGTGGAGTATCAGAGGTTGGGAGTATTAAACTAGGGTATTTAGTGGAGTATCAGAGGTTGGGAGTATTAAACTAGGGTATTTAGTGGGGTGTCAGAGATAGGGATTATTAAACTAGGGTATTTAGTGGAATATCAGAGGTTGGGAGTATTAAACTAGGGTATTTAGTGGGGTGTCAGAGATAGGGATTATTAAACTAGGGTATTTAGTGGAATATCAGAGGTTGGGAGTATTAAACTAGGGTATTTAGTGGGGTGTCAGAGATAGGGATTATTAAACTAGGGTATTTAGTGGAATATCAGAGGTTGGGAGTATTAAACTAGGGTATTTAGTGGGGTGTCAGAGATAGGGATTATTAAACTAGGGTATTTAGTGGAATATCAGAGGTTGGGAGTATTAAACTAGGGTATTTAGTGGGGTGTCAGAGATAGGGATTATTAAACTAGGGTATTTAGTGGAATATCAGAGGTTGGGAGTATTAAACTAGGGTATTTAGTGGGGTGTCAGAGATAGGGATTATTAAACTAGGGTATTTAGTGGAATATCAGAGGTTGGGAGTGTTAAACTAGGGTATTTAGTGGAATATCAGAGGTTGGGAGTGTTAAACTAGGGTATTTAGTGGAATATCAGAGGTTGGGAGTATTAAACTAGGGTATTTAGTGGAATATCAGAGATAGGGAGTATTAAACTAGGGTATTTAGTGGAATATCAGAGATAGGGATTATTAAACTAGGGTATTTAGTGGAGTATCAGAGGTTGGAAGTGTTAAACTAGGGTATTTAGTGGGGTGTCAGAGATAGGGATTATTAAACTAGGGTATTTAGTGGAATATCAGAGGTTGGGAGTATTAAACTAGGGTATTTAGTGGGGTGTCAGAGATAGGGATTATTAAACTAGGGTATTTAGTGGAATATCAGAGGTTGGGAGTATTAAACTAGGGTATTTAGTGGGGTGTCAGAGGTTGGAAGTGTTAAACTAGGGTATTTAGTGGGTTGTCAGAGATAGGGATTATTAAACTAGGGTATTTAGTGGAATATCAGAGGTTGGAAGTGTTAAACTAGGGTATTTAGTGGAATATCAGAGGTTGGGAGTATTAAACTAGGGTATTTAGTGGAGTATCAGAGGTTGGAAGTGTTAAACTAGGGTATTTAGTGGAGTATCAGAGATAGGGATTATTAAACTAGGGTATTTAGTGGGGTGTCAGAGATAGGGATTATTAAACTAGGGTATTTAGTGGGGTGTCAGAGATAGGGATTATTAAACTAGGGTATTTAGTGGGGTGTCAGAGATAGGGATTATTAAACTAGGGTATTTAGTGGAGTATCAGAGGTTGGGAGTATTAAACTAGGGTATTTAGTGGAGTATCAGAGGTTGGGAGTATTAAACTAGGGTATTTAGTGGGGTGTCAGAGATAGGGATTATTAAACTAGGATATTTAGTGGAATATCAGAGGTTGGGAGTATTAAACTAGGGTATTTAGTGGGGTGTCAGAGATAGGGATTATTAAACTAGGGTATTTAGTGGAATATCAGAGGTTGGGAGTATTAAACTAGGGTATTTAGTGGAGTATCAGAGGTTGGGAGTATTAAACTAGGGTATTTAGTGGAGTATCAGAGGTTGGGAGTATTAAACTAGGGTATTTAGTGGAGTATCAGAGGTTGGGAGTATTAAACTAGGGTATTTAGTGGGGTGTCAGAGATAGGGATTATTAAACTAGGGTATTTAGTGGAATATCAGAGGTTGGGAGTATTAAACTAGGGTATTTAGTGGGGTGTCAGAGATAGGGATTATTAAACTAGGGTATTTAGTGGAATATCAGAGGTTGGGAGTATTAAACTAGGGTATTTAGTGGAGTATCAGAGGTTGGGAGTATTAAACTAGGGTATTTAGTGGAGTATCAGAGGTTGGGAGTATTAAACTAGGGTATTTAGTGGAGTATCAGAGGTTGGGAGTATTAAACTAGGGTATTTAGTGGAGTATCAGAGGTTGGGAGTGTTAAACTAGGGTATTTAGTGGAGTGTCAGAGATAGGGATTATTAAACTAGGGTATTTAGTGGAGTATCAGAGGTTGGGAGTATTAAACTAGGGTATTTAGTGGAGTATCAGAGGTTGGGAGTATTAAACTAGGGTATTTAGTGGAGTATCAGAGATAGGGAGTATTAAACTAGGGTATTTAGTGGAGTATCAGAGGTTGGAAGTGTTAAACTAGGGTATTTAGTGGAATATCAGAGGTTGGGAGTATTAAACTAGGGTATTTAGTGGAATATCAGAGGTTGGGATTATTAAACTAGGGTATTTAGTGGAGTATCAGAGGTTGGAAGTGTTAAACTAGGGTATTTAGTGAGGTGTCAGAGATAGGGATTATTAAACTAGGGTATTTAGTGGAGTATCAGAGGTTGGGAGTATTAAACTAGGGTATTTAGTGAGGTGTCAGAGATAGGGATTATTAAACTAGGGTA
>NW_028163005.1:0-5000 GCF_964263955.1 Coregonus lavaretus | reverse complement strand
GTAGTATTGTCAACCAGGCAGTCAGAACGCTAGATAGACTTATAATCAGCTAACCATTAAGGCCTGTAGTATTGTCAACCAGGCAGTCAGAATGCTAGATAGACTTATAATCAGCTAACCATTAAGGCCTGTAGTATTGTCAACCAGGCAGTCAGAACGCTAGATAGACTTATAATCAGCTAACCATTAAGGCCTGTAGTATTGTCAACCAGGCAGTCAGAACGCTAGATAGACTTATAATCAGCTAACCATTAAGGCCTGTAGTATTGTCAACCAGGCAGTCAGAATGCTAGATAGACTTATAATCAGCTAACCATTAAGGCCTGTAGTATTGTCAACCAGGCAGTCAGAATGCTAGATAGACTTATAATCAGCTACCCACACAAGGTTAAGACAGCTAACCAAACAAGGTTGAGACAGCTACCCACACAAGGTTGAGACAGCTAACCAAACAAGGTTGAGACAGCTAACCACACAAGGTTGAGACAGCTAACCACACAAGGTTGAGACAGCTAACCACACAAGGTTGAGACAGCTAACCACACAAGGTTGAGACAGCTAACCACAACAAGGTTGAGACAGCTACCCACACAAGGTTGAGACAGCTAACCACAACAAGGTTGAGACAGCTAACCACAACAAGGTTGAGACAGCTAACCACAACAAGGTTGAGACAGCTAACCACAACACACAAGGTTGAGACAGCTAACCACACAAGGTTGAGACAGCTAACCACAACAAGGTTGAGACAGCTAACCACAACAAGGTTGAGACAGCTAACCATACAAGGTTGAGACAGCTAACCACACAAGGTTGAGACAGCTAACCACACAAGGTTGAGACAGCTAACCACAACACACAAGGTTGAGACAGCTAACCACACAAGGTTGAGACAGCTAACCACAACAAGGTTGAGACAGCTAACCACAACAAGGTTGAGACAGCTAACCACACAAGGTTGAGACAGCTAACCACACAAGGTTGAGACAGCTAACCACACAAGGTTGAGACAGCTAACCACAACAAGGTTGAGACAGCTAACCACAACACACAAGGTTGAGACAGCTAACCACACAAGGTTGAGACAGCTAACCATACAAGGTTGAGACAGCTAACCACACAAGGTTGAGACAGCTAACCACACAAGGTTGAGACAGCTAACCACACAAGGTTGAGACAGCTAACCACACAAGGTTGAGACAGCTAACCACACAAGGTTGAGACAGCTAACCACAACAAGGTTGAGACAGCTACCCACACAAGGTTGAGACAGCTAACCACACAAGGTTGAGACAGCTAACCACAACAAGGTTGAGACAGCTAACCACAACAAGGTTGAGACAGCTAACCACACAAGGTTGAGACAGCTAACCACAACACACAAGGTTGAGACAGCTAACCACAACACACAAGGTTGAGACAGCTAACCACACAAGGTTGAGACAGCTAACCACAACAAGGTTGAGACAGCTAACCACACAAGGTTGAGACAGCTAACCACAACACACAAGGTTGAGACAGCTAACCACACAAGGTTGAGACAGCTAACCACAACAAGGTTGAGACAGCTAACCACACAAGGTTGAGACAGCTAACCACACAAGGTTGAGACAGCTAACCACACAAGGTTGAGACAGCTAACCACAACACACAAGGTTGAGACAGCTAACCACAACAAGGTTGAGACAGCTAACCATACAAGGTTGAGACAGCTAACCACACAAGGTTGAGACAGCTAACCACACAAGGTTGAGACAGCTAACCACAACAAGGTTGAGACAGCTAACCACAACAAGGTTGAGACAGCTAACCACAACAAGGTTGAGACAGCTAACCACACAAGGTTGAGACAGCTAACCATACAAGGTTGAGACAGCTAACCACACAAGGTTGAGACAGCTAACCACAACAAGGTTGAGACAGCTAACCACACAAGGTTGAGACAGCTAACCACACAAGGTTGAGACAGCTAACCACACAAGGTTGAGACAGCTAACCACAACAAGGTTGAGACAGCTAACCACAACAAGGTTGAGACAGCTAACCACAACAAGGTTGAGACAGCTAACCACAACAAGGTTGAGACAGCTAACCACAACAAGGTTGAGACAGCTAACCACAACAAGGTTGAGACAGCTAACCACACAAGGTTGAGACAGCTAACCACACAAGGTTGAGACAGCTAACCACAACAAGGTTGAGACAGCTAACCACAACAAGGTTGAGACAGCTAACCACACAAGGTTGAGACAGCTAACCACAACAAGGTTGAGACAGCTAACCACACAAGGTTGAGACAGCTAACCACACAAGGTTGAGACAGCTAACCACAACAAGGTTGAGACAGCTAACCACAACAAGGTTGAGACAGCTAACCATACAAGGTTGAGACAGCTAACCACACAAGGTTGAGACAGCTAACCACAACAAGGTTGAGACAGCTAACCACAACAAGGTTGAGACAGCTAACCATACAAGGTTGAGACAGCTAACCAAACAAGGTTGAGACAGCTAACCAAACAAGGTTGAGACAGCTAACCACACAAGGTTGAGACAGCTAACCACAACAAGGTTGAGACAGCTAACCATACAAGGTTGAGACAGCTAACCACACAAGGTTGAGACAGCTAACCACACAAGGTTGAGACAGCTAACCACAACAAGGTTGAGACAGCTAACCACAACAAGGTTGAGACAGCTAACCACAACAAGGTTGAGACAGCTAACCACAACAAGGTTGAGACAGCTAACCACACAAGGTTGAGACAGCTAACCACAACAAGGTTGAGACAGCTAACCACACAAGGTTGAGACAGCTAACCACACAAGGTTGAGACAGCTAACCACAACAAGGTTGAGACAGCTAACCACAACAAGGTTGAGACAGCTAACCACACAAGGTTGAGACAGCTAACCACACAAGGTTGAGACAGCTAACCACACAAGGTTGAGACAGCTAACCACAACAAGGTTGAGACAGCTAACCACACAAGGTTGAGACAGCTAACCACACAAGGTTGAGACAGCTAACCACAACAAGGTTGAGACAGCTACCCACAACACACAAGGTTGAGACAGCTAACCACAACAAGGTTGATACAGCTAACCAAACAAGGTTGAGACAGCTAACCACAACACACAAGGTTGAGACAGCTAACCACAACAAGGTTGAGACAGCTAACCACACAAGGTTGAGACAGCTAACCACAACAAGGTTGAGACAGCTAACCATACAAGGTTGAGACAGCTAACCACACAAGGTTGAGACAGCTAACCACAACAAGGTTGAGACAGCTAACCATACAAGGTTGAGACAGCTAACCACACAAGGTTGAGACAGCTAACCACAACAAGGTTGAGACAGCTAACCACAACAAGGTTGAGACAGCTAACCATACAAGGTTGAGACAGCTAACCACACAAGGTTGAGACAGCTAACCACAACAAGGTTGAGACAGCTAACCACAACAAGGTTGAGACAGCTAACCACACAAGGTTGAGACAGCTAACCACACAAGGTTGAGACAGCTAACCACAACAAGGTTGAGACAGCTAACCACAACAAGGTTGAGACAGCTAACCACAACAAGGTTGAGACAGCTAACCACAACAAGGTTGAGACAGCTAACCACAACAAGGTTGAGACAGCTAACCACAACAAGGTTGAGACAGCTAACCAAACAAGGTTGAGACAGCTAACCACAACAAGGTTGAGACAGCTAACCACAACAAGGTGAGACAGCTAACCACAACAAGGTTGAGACAGCTAACCACAACAAGGTTGAGACAGCTAACCACAACAAGGTTGAGACAGCTAACCACAACAAGGTTGAGACAGCTAACCACAACAAGGTTGAGACAGCTAACCACAACAAGGTTGAGACAGCTAACCACACAAGGTTGAGACAGCTAACCACACAAGGTTGAGACAGCTAACCACACAAGGTTGAGACAGCTAACCACACAAGGTTGAGACAGCTAACCACAACAAGGTTGAGACAGCTAACCACAACAAGGTTGAGACAGCTAACCACACAAGGTTGAGACAGCTAACCACAACAAGGTTGAGACAGCTAACCACAACAAGGTTGAGACAGCTAACCACAACAAGGTTGAGACAGCTAACCACACAAGGTTGAGACAGCTAACCACAACAAGGTTGAGACAGCTAACCACAACAAGGTTGAGACAGCTAACCACAACAAGGTTGAGACAGCTAACCACAACAAGGTTGAGACAGCTAACCACACAAGGTTGAGACAGCTAACCACACAAGGTTGAGACAGCTAACCACACAAGGTTGAGACAGCTAACCACACAAGGTTGAGACAGCTAACCACAACAAGGTTGAGACAGCTAACCACACAAGGTTGAGACAGCTAACCACAACAAGGTTGAGACAGCTAACCACAACAAGGTTGAGACAGCTAACCACACAAGGTTGAGACAGCTAACCACACAAGGTTGAGACAGCTAACCACACAAGGTTGAGACAGCTAACCACACAAGGTTGAGACAGCTAACCACAACAAGGTTGAGACAGCTAACCACAACAAGGTTGAGACAGCTAACCACACAAGGTTGAGACAGCTAACCACAACAAGGTTGAGACAGCTAACCACAACAAGGTTGAGACAGCTAACCACAACAAGGTTGAGACAGCTAACCACAACAAGGTTGAGACAGCTAACCACACAAGGTTGAGACAGCTAACACAACACACAAGGTTGAGACAGCTAACCACACAAGGTTGAGACAGCTAACCACAACAAGGTTGAGACAGCTAACCACAACAAGGTTGAGACAGCTAAGTTGAGACAGCTAACCACACAAGGTTGAGACAGCTAACCACAACAAGGTTGAGACAGCTAACCACAACACACAAGGTTGAGACAGCTAACCACACAAGGTTGAGACAGCTAACCATACAAGGTTGAGACAGCTAACCACACAAGGTTGAGACAGCTAACCACACAAGGTTGAGACAGCCTAACCACACA
>NW_028163006.1:0-72423 GCF_964263955.1 Coregonus lavaretus | reverse complement strand
AACGATTCATTTCGATCGATAACTTACTCAGCTGGTCGTAGTTGACGCACATGAGCGGCACCTCTGTGCTGCAGCGCTGGTGGAACTTATAGCCACACGTCTGACATCGGAACCCCTGGAACAGAAGCTTCCGGCAAAAATCACAGAACGCCAACGTAAAGAACGTCTTCCTTACCTGGGGGAACAGACATGAACAGAGAGGGAGAGAGAGAGAGAGAGAGAGAGAGAGAGAGAGAGAGAGAGAGAGAGAGAGACAGAGACAGAGAGAGACAGAGAGAGACAGAGAGAGACAGAGAGAGACAGAGAGAGAGAGAGAGACAGAGAGACAGAGAGAGAGAGAGACAGAGACAGAGACACAGAGAGAGAGAGACACAGAGAGAGAGAGAGAGAGAGAGAGAGAGAGACAGAGAGAGAGAGAGAGAGAGAGACAGAGAGAGACAGAAAGAGACAGAGAGAGAGAGAGACAGAGAGAGAGACAGAGACACAGAGAGAGAGAGAGAGAGACACAGAGAGAGAGACACAGAGAGACACAGAGAGACACAGAGAGAGAGAGAGAGAGAGAGAGAGAGAGAGAGAGAGACCCTGTTAGAGAATCCAGTGGGAACGTTAGGGAGGACGTTGGTTGTCCCTTCTGTCGCATCCATTAAAAGATAGAAATATGACTTATCTTTGTGTCTGTTGCCATGTGAGGCTCATCTCCATTTTCTTCTTCTATTGTGATTGTAAAAGTGTCAAGCCAATATTGGATTATTTACCGCCACCTGCTGGACTCCTGAACCAAATATTGTGCGTCAAATCTATTGTGGCCACTAGATGGCAGTGATATATAGCTTAAAAGACATTTACAAACCAAAAGGCGATCAAATTTGAAGAAGACGATGCTCTGATCCATAAGGGAATCCAACCCATAGGATTCCAAACCCAGTTGACTAATTTTTAAAAAATGGTGGACGCCCTCAAAGGTGATGTCCATGTTAAAACAAGTTATTTCCTTCTAGAGCCCTCTATTGCTATTGTGAATGCTCATGTTCCAATCATTGGAGGACACTGGAGGTACAGTTTTTCCTTTCATTCAGTGAATGAACCTGCTCTGATATATCAACAGTTTATTTGCCTGGTCTACATGCATGGCCAGAAACAAACATGAGGGTCAACTCAACAATGGACTGAACATTGAACTGTTTGGACAGTTCTTCCTTCTCTAGTTAGTATTTCTAGTGGCTTTTCCCAGTAACATCCCACCGCAGTCCCAGCTGGTTCTATGGTTCCGGTTCCATAGTTCCGGTTCCATAGTTCCGGTTCCATAGTTCTACACTGAACCAAAATATAGATGCAACATGTAAAGCGTTGGTCCCATGTTTCATGAGCTGAAATAAAAAAAAAATCCCAGAAATGGTCCATATGCATCCCTGTTAGTGAGCATTTCTCCTTTGACAATATAATCCATCCACCTGCCAGGTGTGGCATATCAAGAAGCTGATTAAACAGCATAATCATTACACAGGTGCACCTTGTGCTGGGGACAATAAAAGGCCACTTTAAAAATGTGCAGTTTTGTCACACAACACAATGCCACAGATGTCTCAAGTTTTGAGGGAGCGTGCAACTGGAATGCTGACTGCAGGAATGTCCACCAGAGCTGTTGCCAGAGAATTGAATGTTCATTTCTCTACCATAAGCCACCTCCAACGTCGTTTTAGAGAATTTGGCAGTATATCCAACCGGCCTCACAACCGCAGACCAAAACTAATTCTGATTGGTTGGGCCTGGCTCCCCAGTGGGTGGGCCTGGCTCCCCAGTGGGCGGGCCTATGCCCTCCCAGGCCCACACACGGCTGCGCCCCTGCCCGGTCATGTCAAATTGTAGTTCTATAGTTCCAGTTATACTCACAAAGTTGTGTGTGGTCAGCGGAACGTTCTCCAGCACTTCCACGTGTAGCTCCTCCCCCGTCAGCCAGGAGATGTCTGTGTCCCAGCCTAGAGGCTTCTTCTCTCTGAGACAGGTGACAGGAAGAGGAGTTAACTGGGTTGTGGTTGAGTTTAGTACACATTAGGGTCATTATTGTAGAAGAGAATGCGTTCTCAATGATTTACCTTGTCAAACAAAGTACAATAAAATAAAGATGAATTGTGTCAGTGTGTCCTATACATTGACCTTATACTGTGTCCTATACACTGACCTCATACTGTGTCCTATCCATTGACCTCATACTGTGTCCTATCCATTGACCTCATACTGTGTCCTATCCATTGACCTCATACTGTGTCCTATCCATTGACCTCATACTGTGTCCTATACATTGACCTCATACTGTGTCCTATACATTGACCTCTCATACTGTGTCCTATACATTGACCTCTCATACTGTGTCCTATACATTGACCTCATACTGTGTCCTATACATTGACCTCTCATACTGTGTCCTATACATTGACCTCTCATACTGTGTCCTATACATTGACCTCTTATACTGTGTCCTATACATTGACCTCTTATACTGTGTCCTATACATTGACCTCTTATACTGTGTCCTATACATTGACCTCTCATACTGTGTCCTATACATTGACCTCTTATACTGTGTCCTATACATTGACCTCATACTGTGTCCTATACATTGACCTCATACTGTGTCCTATACATTGATCTCATACTGTGTCCTATACATTGACCTCATACTGTGTCCTATACATTGACCTCTCATACTGTGTCCTATACATTTACCTCTCATACTGTGTCCTATACATTGACCTCATACTGTGTCCTATACATTGATCTCATACTGTGTCCTATACATTGACCTCATACTGTGTCCTATACATTGACCTCTCATACTGTGTCCTATACATTTACCTCTCATACTGTGTCCTATACATTGACCTCATACTGTGTCCTATACATTGACCTCATACTGTGTCCTATACATTGACCTCTCATACTGTGTCCTATACATTGACCTCATACTGTGTCCTATACATTGACCTCATACTGTGTCCTATACATTGATCTCATACTGTGTCCTATACATTGACCTCTCATACTGTGTCCTATACACTGACCTCATACTGTGTCCTATACATTGACCTCATACTGTGTCCTATACATTGACCTCTTATACTGTGTCCTATACATTGACCTCTCATACTGTGTCCTATACATTGACCTCTCATACTGTGTCCTATACATTGACCTCATACTGTGTCCTATACATTGACCTCTCATACTGTGTCCTATACATTGACCTCATACTGTGTCCTATACATTGACCTCATACTGTGTCCTATACATTGACCTCATACTGTGTCCTATACATTGACCTCATACTGGTATCCACCGTGCTGAAACGATTACCAAGTTGAGCAGGAGCATCAATAGACTGTATGTGGAATGTAAAAAGGCACAAAGTGGAGATGTGATCTTTTGGCCAAGGTATACGCGTGTGTTTTACCCATCCTGGATCCTGTAGACCGCACAGCACTCTGGGATTAGGCCCCTCATCATTAAAGCCTTCTTCAGCGAGTCTCTGACAGTCATGCCACAGCGGGCTGGGACCTGGGACAGGCAGAGAGGAACCATACAGTTAGTTATCTGGTCCTGAACAGCAGGACAACAGGACCTGGGACCTGGGACAGGCAGAGAGGAACCATACAGTTAGTTATCTGGTCCTGAACAGCAGGCCAACAGGACCTGGGACCTGGGACAGGCAGAGAGGAACCATACAGTTAGTTATCTGGTCCTGAACAGCAGGACAACAGGACCTGGGACCTGGGACAGGCAGAGAGGAACCATACAGTTAGTTATCTGGTCCTGAACAGCAGGACAACAGGACCTGGGACAGGCAGAGAGGAACCATACAGTTAGTTATCTGGTCCTGAACAGCAGGACAACAGTACCTGGGACAGGCAGAGAGGAACCATACAGTTAGTTATCTGGTCCTGAACAGCAGGACAACAGGACCTGGGACCTGGGACAGGCAGAGAGGAACCATACAGTTAGTTATCTGGTCCTGAACAGCAGGACAACAGGACCTGGGACCTGGGACCTGGGACAGGCAGAGAGGAACCATACAGTTAGTTATCTGGTCCTGAACAGCAGGACAACAGGACCTGGGACCTGGGACAGGCAGAGAGGAACCATACAGTTAGTTATCTGGTCCTGAACAGCAGGACAACAGGACCTGGGACCTGGGACAGGCAGAGAGGAACCATACAGTTAGTTATCTGGTCCTGAACAGCAGGCCAATGGGACCTGGGACCTGGGACAGGCAGAGAGGAACCATACAGTTAGTTATCTGGTCCTGAACAGCAGGACAACAGGACCTGGGACCTGGGACAGACAGAGAGGAACCATACAGTTAGTTATCTGGTCCTGAACAGCAGGACAACAGGACCTGGGACCTGGGACAGGCAGAGAGGAACCATACAGTTAGTTATCTGGTCCTGAACAGCAGGACAACAGGACCTGGGACCTGGGACAGGCAGAGAGGAACCATACAGTTAGTTATCTGGTCCTGAACAGCAGGACAACAGGACCTGGGACCTGGGACAGGCAGAGAGGAACCATACAGTTAGTTATCTGGTCCTGAACAGCAGGACAACAGGACCTGGGACCTGGGACAGACAGAGAGGAACCATACAGTTAGTTATCTGGTCCTGAACAGCAGGCCAACAGGACCTGGGACCTGGGACAGGCAGAGAGGATCCATACAGTTAGTTATCTGGTCCTGAACAGCAGGACAACAGGACCTGGGACCTGGGACAGGCAGAGAGGAACCATACAGTTAGTTATCTGGTCCTGAACAGCAGGACAACAGGACCTGGGACCTGGGACAGGCAGAGAGGAACCATACAGTTAGTTATCTGGTCCTGAACAGCAGGACAACAGGACCTGGGACAGGCAGAGAGGAACCATACAGTTAGTTATCTGGTCCTGAACAGCAGGCCAACAGGACCTGGGACCTGGGACAGGCAGAGAGGATCCATACAGTTAGTTATCTGGTCCTGAACAGCAGGACAACAGGACCTGGGACCTGGGACAGGCAGAGAGGAACCATACAGTTAGTTATCTGGTCCTGAACAGCAGGACAACAGGACCTGGGACCTGGGACAGGCAGAGAGGAACCATACAGTTAGTTATCTGGTCCTGAACAGCAGGACAACAGGACCTGGGACAGGCAGAGAGGAACCATACAGTTAGTTATCTGGTCCTGAACAGCAGGACAACAGGACCTGGGACCTGGGACAGGCAGAGAGGAACCATACAGTTAGTTATCTGGTCCTGAACAGCAGGACAACAGGACCTGGGACCTGGGACAGGCAGAGAGGAACCATACAGTTAGTTATCTGGTCCTGAACAGCAGGACAACAGGACCTGGGACCTGGGACAGGCAGAGAGGAACCATACAGTTAGTTATCTGGTCCTGAACAGCAGGACAACAGGACCTGGGACCTGGGACAGGCAGAGAGGAACCATACAGTTAGTTATCTGGTCCTGAACAGCAGGACAACAGGACCTGGGACCTGGGACAGGCAGAGAGGAACCATACAGTTAGTTATCTGGTCCTGAACAGCAGGACAACAGGACCTGGGACCTGGGACAGGCAGAGAGGAACCATACAGTTAGTTATCTGGTCCTGAACAGCAGGACAACAGGACCTGGGACCTGGGACAGGCAGAGAGGAACCATACAGTTAGTTATCTGGTCCTGAACAGCAGGACAACAGGACCTGGGACCTGGGACAGACAGAGAGGAACCATACAGTTAGTTATCTGGTCCTGAACAGCAGGACAACAGGACCTGGGACAGACAGAGAGGAACCATACAGTTAGTTATCTGGTCCTGAACAGCAGGACAACAGGACCTGGGACCTGGGACAGGCAGAGAGGAACCATACAGTTAGTTATCTGGTCCTGAACAGCAGGACAACAGGACCTGGGACCTGGGACAGGCAGAGAGGAACCATACAGTTAGTTATCTGGTCCTGAACAGCAGGACAACAGGACCTGGGACCTGGGACAGGCAGAGAGGAACCATACAGTTAGTTATCTGGTCCTGAACAGCAGGACAACAGGACCTGGGACCTGGGACAGACAGAGAGGAACCATACAGTTAGTTATCTGGTCCTGAACAGCAGGACAACAGGACCTGGGACAGACAGAGAGGAACCATACAGTTAGTTATCTGGTCCTGAACAGCAGGACAACAGGACCTGGGACCTGGGACAGGCAGAGAGGAACCATACAGTTAGTTATCTGGTCCTGAACAGCAGGACAACAGGACCTGGGACCTGGGACAGGCAGAGCATTAGTTCCCCAGTCCATTCCCTGATACAGCGGTCTGGCCCGCATTAGTTCCCCAGTCCATTCCCTGATACAGCGGTCTGGCCTGCATTAGTTCCCCAGTCCATTCCCTGATACAGCGGTCTGGCCCGCATTAGTTCCCCAGTCCATTCCCTGATACAGCGGTCTGGCCTGCATTAGTTCCCCAGTCCATTCCCTGATACAGCGGTCTGGCCCGCATTAGTTCCCCAGTCCATTCCCTGATACAGCGGTCTGGCCCGCATTAGTTCCCCAGTCCATTCACTGATACAGCGGTCTGGCCCGCATTAGTTCCCCAGTCCATTCCCTGATACAGCGGTCTGGCCCGCATTAGTTCCCCAGTCCATTCACTGATACAGCGGTCTGGCCTGCATTAGTTCCCCAGTCCATTCCCTGATACAGCGGTCTGGCCCGCATTAGTTCCCCAGTCCATTCCCTGATACAGCGGTCTGGCCCGCATTAGTTCCCCAGTCCATTCCCTGATACAGCGGTCTGGCCCGCATTAGTTCCCCAGTCCATTCACTGATACAGCGGTCTGGCCCGTATTAGTTCCCCAGTCCATTCCCTGATACAGCGGTCTGGCCCGCATTAGTTCCCCAGTCCATTCCCTGATACAGCGGTCTGGCCCGCATTAGTTCCCCAGTCCATTCACTGATACAGCGGTCTGGCCCGCATTAGTTCCCCAGTCCATTCACTGATACAGCGGTCTGGCCCGCATTAGTTCCCCAGTCCATTCACTGATACAGCGGTCTGGCCCGCATTAGTTCCCCAGTCCATTCCCTGATACAGCGGTCTGGCCCGCATTAGTTCCCCAGTCCATTCCCTGATACAGCGGTCTGGCCCGCATTAGTTCCCCAGTCCATTCCCTGATACAGCGGTCTGGCCCGTATTAGTTCCCCAGTCCATTCACTGATACAGCGGTCTGGCCCGTATTAGTTCCCCAGTCCATTCCCTGATACAGCGGTCTGGCCCGCATTAGTTCCCCAGTCCATTCCCTGATACAGCGGTCTGGCCCGCATTAGTTCCCCAGTCCATTCCCTGATACAGCGGTCTGGCCCGCATTAGTTCCCCAGTCCATTCCCTGATACAGCGGTCTGGCCCGCATTAGTTCCCCAGTCCATTCCCTGATACAGTGGTCTGGCCCGTATTAGTTCCCCAGTCCATTCACTGATACAGCGGTCTGGCCCGCATTAGTTCCCCAGTCCATTCCCTGATACAGCGGTCTGGCCCGCATTAGTTCCCCAGTCCATTCCCTGATACAGCGGTCTGGCCCGCATTAGTTCCCCAGTCCATTCCCTGATACAGCGGTCTGGCCCGCATTAGTTCCCCAGTCCATTCCCTGATACAGTGGTCTGGCCCGTATTAGTTCCCCAGTCCATTCACTGATACAGCGGTCTGGCCCGTATTAGTTCCCCAGTCCATTCCCTGATACAGCGGTCTGGCCTGCATTAGTTCCCCAGTCCATTCCCTGATACAGCGGTCTGGCCTGCATTAGTTCCCCAGTCCATTCCCTGATACAGCGGTCTGGCCCGCATTAGTTCCCCAGTCCATTCACTGATACAGCGGTCTGGCCCGCATTAGTTCCCCAGTCCATTCACTGATACAGCGGTCTGGCCTGCATTAGTTCCCCAGTCCATTCACTGATACAGCGGTCTGGCCTGCATTAGTTCCCCAGTCCATTCACTGATACAGCGGTCTGGCCCGCATTAGTTCCCCAGTCCATTCACTGATACAGCGGTCTGGCCCGAATTAGTTCCCCAGTCCCCCACTCATGCTGCACAGACGTTAACACACTTGAATAACGCAACACGGCATGAAGAAATGTTGAAACTGTCCATACAGACTAGAACACTTTTACAATGCAAGAAGATATACGGAAGTCCTACATGGAAGGGATCTGTGGCACCATGAAATCAGCTAAAATAAGCTGAATAACTCAATGCGTGACACCCTCCTATTGAATAATATGCATTCACCTGTACTGTGAACAGACCTAGGCTACATCTTCATTTACCCAGTTTATCAATACAGATTCAACTTTCAAATAAATGATTACCATTATGTTGTTGTGTAGTTTGTTTTTACCAATCTAAGTCAGATCGGTTGTAAAATGGATTCAATGCATGCATACATGGCTGTCTCTAAATGATTGACTCCCGAGGGGCGCGGTGGTCTAAGGCTGTGCCACTAGACATCCTGGTTCCAGTCCAGGATCTGTCGCAGCTGGCACACAATTGGTCCAGCGTCGTCCAAGGTAGGGGAGGGTTTGGCCGGCAGGGTTGTGGGTTCGTTTCCCACGGGGGCCGAGTATGAAAAATGTATGCACTCACTAACTGTAAGTCGCTCTGGATAAGAGCGTCTGCTAAATGACTAAAATGTAAAAGTAAATAAAATGTTCAAATGTAGCGACACTCAACTCAGATGCCCAGCGGTTGGACAGAGCAGTAGCTGAGTTGATCTGTCTGGATCCAGTGCCATTCTGGGACTTTGGTTCATAAGCCTTTTCTTTTATGGTATCGAGTACCGTGATGTTACCGAGTACCGTGATGTTACCGAGTACCGTGATGTTACCGAGTACCGTGATGTTACTGAGTATTGTCATACTAAACGTGGTATCCGTATATCAAAAAGTTAAAATTCTGGTATCGTGACAACACCACTCTGCATTAGTTAATGGTGACGTTGAAGCGTGAACGGCGACAGTGTTGTTGGCCACAGCACTTCAGTAGAGCACCAGGCTACTTCTACCCAAGACCACAGTCAGGGCTCTATCACACATCTGTGGTTACTAATTGTCAATGTGCAAATAGCCTAGTGTCACAACCCTACGTCATTAGGGTCCTGTAGCTTAAGTCATTTGTCCTTTAAAAGGTACACCCTTATGTAGAGTGACACTTCTAATGAAGACTTGGCCTTCTGGTGAAAACACAACAGGGATACTAAAAGGTACATTACAACACAGGGGAGGTTGGTGTTGTAATTATGGCAAAAGGCTCCGGGTTTTTAACTGACGTAACATACGATGAAGAAATGCATCATTGCAATAAATAGTGAAACAATTACAGAGGTAGGGTATATGTGGCCACCGGCACAGCAGGACAGAGACCTAGACCATGTCTCCCTAACTATTGTCTAATATCATCATCATCATCATCATCATCATCATCATCACAGGACAGACCATCTCTCCCTAACTATTGGTCTAATATCATCATCATCATCATCATCATCATCATCATCATCACAGGACAGACCATCTCTCCCTAACTATTGGTCTAATATCATCATCATCATCATCATCATCATCATCATCACAGGACAGACCATCTCTCCCTAACTATTGGTCTAATATCATCATCATCACCATCATCATCACAGGACAGACCATCTCTCCCTAACTATTGTCTAATATCATCATCATCATCATCACAGGACAGACCATCTCTCCCTAACTATTGTCTAATATCATCATCATCATCATCATCATCATCACAGGACAGACCATCTCTCCCTAACTATTGTCTAATATCATCATCATCATCATCATCATCACAGGACAGACCATCTCTCCCTAACTATTGTCTAATATCATCATCATCATCATCATCACAGGACAGACCAGCTCTCCCTAACTATTGTCTAATATCATCATCATCATCACAGGACAGACCATCTCTCCCTAACTATTGTCTAATATCATCATCATCATCATCATCATCACAGGACAGACCATCTCTCCCTAACTATTGTCTAATATCATCATCATCACAGGACAGACCATCTCTCCCTAACTATTGTCTAATATCATCATCATCATCATCATCATCACAGGACAGACCATCTCTCCCTAACTATTGTCTAATATCATCATCATCATCATCACAGGACAGACCATCTCTCCCTAACTATTGTCTAATATCATCATCATCATCATCATCACAGGACAGACCATCTCTCCCTAACTATTGTCTAATATCATCATCATCATCATCATCATCACAGGACAGACCATCTCTCCCTAACTATTGTCTAATATCATCATCATCATCACAGGACAGACCATCTCTCCCTAACTATTGTCTAATATCATCATCATCATCATCATCATCATCATCATCATCATCACAGGACAGACCATCTCTCCCTAACTAACAACCATCAGCATCTCATAATGCCTATTGACTAGGATTGTTCTGGAGACCTTAAACTGCCACAGAGTAGCATGATTACAACTTCATAACATGATACACATGTATTCCTTCCGACTAATATAAACAAAGATTAGCATAAAATACTCCAACCCTTCACCTGTAAATCAAAGCCACCCTAACCCCCTAACCCCTCCGAAAGCCACCCTAACCCCTAACCCCTCCCAAAGCCACCCTAACCCCTCCCAAAGCCACCCTAACCCCTCCCAAAGCCACCCTAACCCCTAACCCCTCCCAAAGCCACCCTAACCCCTCCCAAAGCCACCCTAGCCCCTCCCAAAGCCACCCTAACCCCTCCCAGAGCCACCCTAGCCCCTAACCCCTCCCAAAGCCACCCTAACCCCTCCCAAAGCCACCCTAACCCCTCCCAAAGCCACCCTAACCCCTAACCCCTCCCAAAGCCACCCTAACCCCTCCCAAAGCCACTCTAACCCCTCCCAAAGCCACTCTAACCCCTCCCAAAGCCACCCTAACCCCTCCCAAAGCCACCCTGACCCCTCCCAAAGCCACCCTGACCCCTCCCAAAGCGAATGCCAAGTGGTATATGTATTATAACCAACCCCTACTCACCACGGTCCGCTGTTTGTTGGGCAGGAACACCCTGACGATGGGTTTCTGAGGGGAGCGGGGGTTGGCACGTCCGTCCGTAGGGGTCTGGAGGACAGCCAGGGAGTTGGTGGCGGAGGGGAGGAGGGCCTGGGCGCCCCCGGATCCCCCAAAACAGCTCATACCCCCATCCAGGAGGGAAGGGGGCGTAGGGGAGGAGGAGTAGAAGTCTGTCCCGTTCCCCATGGCCTCCAGGAGCTGCTGTTCCCTCTGCTGCAGAGCATCAAGCTTACTGGTGTACTCCTCATAGGCCTGCAGAGAGAATACACACATTATATATACAGTTAACTGGTGTACTCCTCATTAGGCCTGCAGAGAGAATACACACATTATATATACAGTTAACTGGTGTACTCCTCATTAGGCCTAAAGAGAGAATACACACATTATATATACAGTTAACTGGTGTACTCCTCATTAGGCCTGCAGAGAGAATACACACATTATATATACAGTTAACTGGTGTACTCCTCATTAGGCCTGCAGAGAGAATACACACATTATATATACAGTTAACTGGTGTACTCCTCATAGGCCTGCAGAGAGAATACACACATTATATATACAGTTAACTGGTGTACTCCTCATTAGGCCTGCAGAGAGAATACACACATTATATATACAGTTAACTGGTGTACTCCTCATTAGGCCTAAAGAGAGAATACACACATTATATATACAGTTAACTGGTGTACTCCTCATAGGCCTGCAGAGAGAATACACACATTATATATACAGTTAACTGGTGTACTCCTCATTAGGCCTGCAGAGAGAATACACACATTATATATACAGTTAACTGGTGTACTCCTCATTAGGCCTGCAGAGAGAATACACACATTATATATACAGTTAACTGGTGTACTCCTCATTAGGCCTGCAGAGAGAATACAC
This sequence comes from Coregonus lavaretus, assembly GCF_964263955.1. NCBI lineage: Eukaryota > Metazoa > Chordata > Actinopteri > Salmoniformes > Salmonidae > Coregonus > Coregonus lavaretus. The sequence continues at coordinate 60,398 of NW_028163006.1, read as the reverse complement.
ACATTATATATACAGTTAACTGGTGTACTCCTCATTAGGCCTGCAGAGAGAATACACACATTATATATACAGTTAACTGGTGTACTCCTCATAGGCCTGCAGAGAGAATACACACATTATATATACAGTTAACTGGTGTACTCCTCATTAGGCCTGCAGAGAGAATACACACATTATATATACAGTTAACTGGTGTACTCCTCATTAGGCCTGCAGAGAGAATACACACATTATATATACAGTTAACTGGTGTACTCCTCATTAGGCCTAAAGAGAGAATACACACATTATATATACAGTTAACTGGTGTACTCCTCATTAGGCCTGCAGAGAGAATACACACATTATATATACAGTTAACTGGTGTACTCCTCATTAGGCCTGCAGAGAGAATACACACATTATATATACAGTTAACTGGTGTACTCCTCATTAGGCCTGCAGAGAGAATACACACATTATATATACAGTTAACTGGTGTACTCCTCATAGGCCTAAAGAGAGAATACACACATTATATATACAGTTAACTGGTGTACTCCTCATTAGGCCTGCAGAGAGAATACACACATTATATATACAGTTAACTGGTGTACTCCTCATTAGGCCTAAAGAGAGAATACACACATTATATATACAGTTAACTGGTGTACTCCTCATTAGGCCTGCAGAGAGAATACACACATTATATATACAGTTAACTGGTGTACTCCTCATTAGGCCTGCAGAGAGAATACACACATTATATATACAGTTAACTGGTGTACTCCTCATAGGCCTGCAGAGAGAATACACACATTATATATACAGTTAACTGGTGTACTCCTCATTAGGCCTAAAGAGAGAATACACACATTATATATACAGTTAACTGGTGTACTCCTCATTAGGCCTGCAGAGAGAATACACACATTATATATACAGTTAACTGGTGTACTCCTCATTAGGCCTGCAGAGAGAATACACACATTATATATACAGTTAACTGGTGTACTCCTCATTAGGCCTTTCAGAGAGAATACACACATTATATATACAGTTAACTGGTGTACTCCTCATTAGGCCTGCAGAGAGAATACACACATTATATATACAGTTAACTGGTGTACTCCTCATTAGGCCTGCAGAGAGAATACACACATTATATATACAGTTAACTGGTGTACTCCTCATTAGGCCTGCAGAGAGAATACACACATTATATATACAGTTAACTGGTGTACTCCTCATTAGGCCTAAAGAGAGAATACACACATTATATATACAGTTAACTGGTGTACTCCTCATAGGCCTGCAGAGAGAATACACACATTGTATATACAGTTAACTGGTGTACTCCTCATTAGGCCTGCAGAGAGAATACACACATTATATATACAGTTAACTGGTGTACTCCTCATTAGGCCTGCAGAGAGAATACACACATTATATATACAGTTAACTGGTGTACTCCTCATTAGGCCTGCAGAGAGAATACACACATTATATATACAGTTAACTGGTGTACTCCTCATTAGGCCTGCAGAGAGAATACACACATTATATATACAGTTAACTGGTGTACTCCTCATTAGGCCTGCAGAGAGAATACACACATTATATATACAGTTAACTGGTGTACTCCTCATAGGCCTGCAGAGAGAATACACACATTATATATACAGTTAACTGGTGTACTCCTCATTAGGCCTGCAGAGAGAATACACACATTATATATACAGTTAACTGGTGTACTCCTCATTAGGCCTGCAGAGAGAATACACACATTATATATACAGTTAACTGGTGTACTCCTCATTAGGCCTGCAGAGAGAATACACACATTATATATACAGTTAACTGGTGTACTCCTCATTAGGCCTGCAGAGAGAATACACACATTATATATACAGTGGAGGAAAAAAGTATTTAGTCAGCCACCAATTGTGCAAGTTCTCCCACTTAAAAAGATGAGAGAGGCCTGTAATTTTCATCATAGGTACACGTCAACTATGTCAGACAAAATTAGGAAAAAAAATCCAGAAAATCACATTGTAGGATTTTTAATGAATTTATTTGCAAATTATGGTGGAAAATAAGTATTTGGTCAATAACAAAAGTTTCTCAATACTTTGTTATATACCCTTTGTTGGCAGTGACACAGGTCAAACGTTTTCGGTAAGTCTTCACAAGGTTTTCACACACTGTTGCTGGTATTTTGGCCCATTCCTCCATGCAGATATCCTCTAGAGCAGTGATGTTTTGGGGCTGTCGCTGGGCAACACGGACTTTCAACTCCCTCCAAAGATTTTCTATGGGGTTGAGATCTGGAGAATGGCTAGGCCACTCCAGGACCTTGAAATGCTTCTTACGAAGGCACTCCTTCGTTGCCCGAGCGGTGTGTTTGGGATCATTGTCATGCTGAAAGACCCAGCCACGTTTCATCTTCAATGCCCTTGCTGATGGAAGGAGGTTTTCACTCAAAATCTCACGATACATGGCCCATTCATTCTTTCCTTTACACGGATCAGTCGTCCTGGTCCCTTTGCAGAAAAACAGCCCCAAAGCATGATGTTTCCACCCCCATGCTTCACAGTAGGTATGGTGTTCTTTGGATGCAACTCAGCATTCGTCCTCCAAACACGACAAGTTGAGTTTTTACCAAAAAGTTCTATTTTGGTTTCATCTGACCACATGACATTCTCCCAATCCTCTTCTGGATCATCCAAATGCACTCTAGCAAACTTCAGACGGGCCTGGACATGTACTGGCTTAAGCAGGGGGACACGTCTGGCACTGCAGGATTTGAGTCCTTGGCGGCGTAGTGTGTTACTGATGGTAGGCTTTGTTACTTTGGTCCCAGCTCTCTGCAGGTCATTCACTAGGTCCCCTCGTGTGGTTCTGAGATTTTTGCTCACCGTTCTTGTGATCATTTTGACCCCACGGGGTGAGATCTTGCGTGGAGCCCCAGATCGAGGGAGATTATCAGTGGTCTTGTATGTCTTCCATTTCCTAATAATTGCTCCCACAGTTGATTTCTTCAAACCAAGCTGCTTACCTATTGCAGATTCAGTCTTCCTAGCCTGGTGCAGGTCTACAATTTTGTTTCTGGTGTCCTTTGACAGCTCTTTGGTCTTGGCCATAGTGGAATTTGGAGGGTGACTGTTTGAGGTTGTGGACAGGTGTATTTTATACTGATAACAAGTTCAAACAGGTGCCATTAATACAGGTAACGAGTGGAGGACAGAGGAGCCTCTTAAAGAAGAAGTTACAGGTCTGTGAGAGCCAGACATCTTGCTTGTTTGTAGGTGACCAAATACTTATTTTCCACCATAATTTGCAAATAAATTCATTAAAAATCCTACAATGTGATTTTCTGGATTTTTTTCTTCTAATTTTGTCTGTCATAGTTGACGTGTACCTATGATGAAAATTACAGGCCTCTCATCTTTTTAAGTGGGAGAACTTGCACAATTGGTGGCTGACTAAATACTTATTTTCCCCCACTGTAACTACAGAGAACTCACCTCCAGATATATGGACGGGGGGTTACATTCTCCTCAGTAACTCACCTCCAGATATATGGACGGGGGGTTACATTCTCCTCACAGTGTAACTCACCTCCAGATATATGGACGGGGGGTTACATTCTCCTCAGTAACTCACCTCCAGATATATGGACGGGGGGTTACATTTTCCTCAGTAACTCACCTCCAGATATATGGACGGGGGGTTACATTCTCCTCAGTAACTCACCTCCAGATATATGGACGGGGGGTTACATTCTCCTCAGTAACTCACCTCCAGATATATGGACGGGGGGGGTTACATTCTCCTCAGTAACTCACCTCCAGATATATGGACGGGGGGTTACATTCTCCTCAGTAACTCACCTCCAGATATATGGACGGGGGGTTACATTCTCCTCAGTAACTCACCTCCAGATATATGGACGGGGGGGTTACATTCTCCTCAGTAACTCACCTCCAGATATATGGACGGGGGGTTACATTCTCCTCAGTAACTCACCTCCAGATATATGGACGGGGGGTTACATTCTCCTCACAGTGTAACTCACCTCCAGATATATGGACGGGGGGTTACATTCTCCTCAGTAACTCACCTCCAGATATATGGACGGGGGGTTACATTCTCCTCACAGTGTAACTCACCTCCAGATATATGGACGGGGGGTTACATTCTCCTCCAAACTTGTCCAGCAGTGCCTCTAAGTGCTCCTGTGTCAGCTTGATCATCTGTTTGATATTCCAGATCTATAGACACACACACACACACACACACACACACACACACACACACACACACACACGTTAGTTATGAACTACACAACACACAGTTATAGAGCCTAATTGCATTGACTGAAATGGTGACATTAGACATTGCAGAGGCATAGCATGTCTCAGTCCCAAATGGCACCCTATTCCCTATATAGTGCACTACTTTAGACCAGAGAATGGCACCCTATTCCCTATATAGTGCACTACTTTAGACCAGAGAATGGCACCCTATTCCCTATATAGTGCACTACTTTAGACCAGAGAATGGCACCCTATTCCCTATATAGTGCACTACTTTAGACCAGAGAATGGCACCCTATTCCCTATATAGTGCACTACTTTAGACCAGAGAATGGCACCCTATTCCCTATATAGTGCACTACTTTAGACCAGAGAATGGCACCCTATTCCCTATATAATGCACTACTTTAGACCAGAGAATGGTACCCTATTCCCTATATAGTGCACTACTTTAGACCAGAGAATGGCACCCTATTCCCTATATAATGCACTACTTTAGACCAGAGAATGGCACCCTATTCCCTATATAGTGCACTACTTTAGACCAGAGAATGGCACCCTATTCCCTATATAGTGCACTACTTTAGACCAGAGAATGGTACCCTATTCCCTATATAGTGCACTACTTTAGACCAGAGAATGGCACCCTATTCCCTATATAGTGCACTACTTTAGACCAGAGAATGGCACCCTATTCCCTATATAGTGCACTACTTTAGACCAGAGAATGGCACCCTATTCCCTATATAGTGCACTACTTTAGACCAGAGAATGGCACCCTATTCCCTATATAGTGCACTACTTTAGACCAGAGAATGGCACCCTATTCCCTATATAGTGCACTACTTTAGACCAGAGAATGGCACCCTATTCCCTATATAGTGCACTACTTTAGACCAGAGAATGGCACCCTATTCCCTATATAGTGCACTACTTTAGACCAGAGAATGGCACCCTATTCCCTATATAGTGCACTACTTTAGACCAGAGAATGGCACCCTATTCCCTTCATAGTGCACTACTTTAGACCAGAGAATGGCACCCTATTCCCTATATAGTGCACTACTTTAGACCAGAGAATGGCACCCTATTCCCTATATAGTGCACTACTTTAGACCAGAGAATGGCACCCTATTCCCTATATAGTGCACTACTTTAGACCAGAGAATGGCACCCTATTCCCTATATAGTGCACTACTTTAGACCAGAGAATGGCACCCTATTCCCTATATAGTGCACTACTTTAGACCAGAGAATGGCACCCTATTCCCTATATAGTGCACTACTTTAGACCAGAGAATGGCACCCTATTCCCTTCATAGTGCACTACTTTAGACCAGAGAATGGCACCCTATTCCCTATATAGTGCACTACTTTAGACCAGAGAATGGCACCCTATTCCCTATATAGTGCACTACTTTAGACCAGAGAATGGCACCCTATTCCCTACGTAGTGCACTCCTTTTGACCAGAGCCCTATGGTCCCTGGTGGAGAGTAGTGCACTATGCTAAACAAGGGGATAGGGTGCCATTATGGATGCAGCCATTTGACATTAGTATTTGAAGCCGTAGCTACATGTTGTTCTTACTATTCGCTGCATCCCCAACTGACTGTCAACATTAAAATCCCAACTCCCTTCCCAACTGACTGTCAACATTAAAAATCCCAACTCCCTTCCCAACTGACTGTCAACATTAAAAATCCCAACTCCCTTCCCAACTGACTGTCAACATTAAAATCCCAACTCCCTTCCCAACTGACTGTCAACATTAAAAATCCCAACTCCCTTCCCAACTGACTGTCAACATTAAAAATCCCAACTCCCTTCCCAACTGACTGTCAACATTAAAAATCCCAACTCCCTTCCCAACTGACTGTCAAAATTAAAAATCCCAACTCCCTTCCCAACTGACTGTCAACATTAAATCACAACTCATTTCTCTCAACAAGGTGGGGCCGTGACACCAGCAGAGACACCAGTTCTTATATCTAAACCATCAGTTTAGCAATAAGAAATAAAACATACATGTCCTAATAAAATGACACATTCATTTAGCAGCATAGAAGAGTGGGTTAGACCAGGACCCAAATGGCACCACACTTCCCTACATAGTGCACTAGTTTTGGCCAGGGCTCACAGGGACACAGCTCAGACAGCAGTCTGGCCAGGGCTCACAGGGACACAGCTCAGACAGCAGTCTGGCCAGGGCTCACAGGGACGCAGCTCAGCCAGCAGTCTGGCCAGGGCTCACAGGGACACAGCTCAGACAGCAGTCTGGCCAGGGCTCACAGGGACACAGCTCAGACAGCAGTCTGGCCAGGGCTCACAGGGACACAGCTCAGACAGCAGTCTGGCCAGGGCTCACAGGGACACAGCTCAGACAGCAGTCTGGCCAGGGCTCACAGGGACACAGCTCAGACAGCAGTCTGGCCAGGGCTCACAGGGACACAGCTCAGACAGCAGTCTGGCCAGGGCTCACAGGGACACAGCTCAGCCAGCAGTCTGGCCAGGGCTCACAGCTCAGCCAGCAGTCTGGCCAGGGCTCACAGCTCAGACAGCAGTCTGGCCAGGGCTCACAGCTCAGACAGCAGTCTGGCCAGGGCTCACAGCTCAGACAGCAGTCTGGCCAGGGCTCACAGCTCAGACAGCAGTCTGGCCAGGGCTCACAGGGCCGCAGCTCAGCCAGCAGTCTGGCCAGGGCTCACAGGGCCGCAGCTCAGACAGCAGTCTGGCCAGGGCTCACAGGGCCCCAGCTCAGACAGCAGTCTGGCCAGGGCTCACAGGGCCGCAGCTCAGACAGCAGTCTGGCCAGGGCTCACAGGGACCCAGCTCAGACAGCAGTCTGGCCAGGGCTCACAGGGCCGCAGCTCAGACAGCAGTCTGGCCAGGGCTCACAGGGCCGCAGCTCAGACAGCAGTCTGGCCAGGGCTCACAGGGACACAGCTCAGACAGCAGTCTGGCCAGGGCTCACAGGGCCGCAGCTCAGAGAGCAGTCTGGCCAGGGCTCACAGGGACACAGCTCAGACAGCAGTCTGGCCAGGGCTCACAGGGACACAGCTCAGAGAGCAGTCTGGCCAGGGCTCACAGGGACACAGCTCAGACAGCAGTCTGGCCAGGGCTCACAGGGCCGCAGCTCAGCCAGCAGTCTGGCCAGGGCTCACAGGGCCGCAGCTCAGACAGCAGTCTGGCCAGGGCTCACAGGGCCGCAGCTCAGCCAGCAGTCTGGCCAGGGCTCACAGGGCCGCAGCTCAGCCAGCAGTCTGGCCAGGGCTCACAGGGACACAGCTCAGACAGCAGTCTGGCCAGGGCTCACAGGGACACAGCTCAGACAGCAGTCTGGCCAGGGCTCACAGGGCAGCAGCTCAGACAGCAGTCTGGCCAGGGCTCACAGGGACACAGCTCAGCCAGCAGTCTGGCCAGGGCTCACAGGGACACAGCTCAGACAGCAGTCTGGCCAGGGCTCACAGGGCCGCAGCTCAGACAGCAGTCTGGCCAGGGCTCACAGGGACACAGCTCAGACAGCAGTCTGGCCAGGGCTCACAGGGACACAGCTCAGACAGCAGTCTGGCCAGGGCTCACAGGGACACAGCTCAGACAGCAGTCTGGCCAGGGCTCACAGGGACACAGCTCAGACAGCAGTCTTCCCTTCTTGTGCCTCCCTCTTCCCCCCTCCCTGTGAGGGACTGTCACGATGATGTCCAAGAGAGGCACCAGGGACTGTCACGATGATGTCCAAGAGAGGCACCAGGGACTGTCACGATGATGTCCAAGAGAGGCACCAGGGACTGTCACGATGATGCCCAAGAGAGGCACCAGGGACTGTCACGATGATGCCCAAGAGAGGCACCAGGGACTGTCACGATGATGCCCAAGAGAGGCACCAGGGACTGTCACGATGATGCCCAAGAGAGGCACCAGGGACTGTCATGTTGATGCCCAAGAGAGGCACCAGGGACTGTCACGATGATGTCCAAGAGAGGCACCAAGGACTGTCACGATGATGTCCAAGAGAGGCACCAGGGACTGTCACGATGATGTCCAAGAGAGGCACCAGGGACTGTCACGATGATGTCCAAGAGAGGCACCAGGGACTGTCACGATGATGTCCAAGAGAGGCACCAGGGACTGTCACGATGATGTCCAAGAGAGGCACCAGGGACTGTCACGATGATGTCCAAGAGAGGCACCAGGGACTGTCACGATTATGCCCAAGAGAGGCACCAGGGACTGTCACGATGATGTCCAAGAGAGGCACCAGGGACTGTCACGATGATGTCCAAGAGAGGCACCAGGGACTGTCACGATGATGTCCAAGAGAGGCACCAGGGACTGTCACGATGATGTCCAAGAGAGGCACCAGGGACTGTCACGATGATGTCCAAGAGAGGCACCAGGGACTGTCACGATGATGTCCAAGAGAGGCACCAGGGACTGTCACGATGATGTCCAAGAGAGGCACCAGGGACTGTCACGGTGATGCCCAAGAGAGGCACCAGGGACTGTCACGATGATGTCCAAGAGAGGCACCAGGGACTGTCACAATGATGTCCAAGAGAGGCACCAGGGCGTTCATTCACACTCCTCAGCAAGGTGTGAGCTGCCTCATCATGGGAACATATTTGTCCTGTTTCATACATGTACAAGTGCGCCCTGAGAGAGGGGGGTCATGGCCACGGTGATTCTCCTCTACACCCTGGGAGAGTGGGGTCATGGCCAGGGTGATTCTCCTCTACACCCTGGGTGAGGGGGGTCATGGCCAGGGTGATTCTCCTCTACACCCTGGGTGAGTGGGGTCATGGCCAGGGTGATTCTCCTCTACACCCTGGGTGAGGGGGGTCATGGCCAGGGTGATTCTCCTCTACACCCTGGGTGAGTGGGGTCATGGCCAGGGTGATTCTCCTCTACACCCTGGGAGAGTGGGGTCATGGCCAGGGTGATTCTCCTCTACACCCTGGGAGAGTGGGGTCATGGCCAGGGTGATTCTCCTCTACACCCTGGGTGAGTGGGGTCATGGCCAGGGTGATTCTCCTCTACACCCTGGGAGAGTGGGGTCATGGCCAGGGTGATTCTCCTCTACACCCTGGGTGAGTGGGGTCATGGCCAGGGTGATTCTCCTCTACACCCTGGGAGAGTGGGGTCATGGCCAGGGTGATTCTCCTCTACACCCTGGGTGAGTGGGGTCATGGCCAGGGTGATTCTCCTCTACACCCTGGGTGAGTGGGGTCATGGCCAGGGTGATTCTCCTCTACACCCTGGGAGAGTGGGGTCATGGCCAGGGTGATTCTCCTCTACACCCTGGGAGAGTGGGGTCATGGCCAGGGTGATTCTCCTCTACACCCTGGGAGAGTGGGGTCATGGCCAGGGTGATTCTCCTCTACACCCTGGGTGAGTGGGGTCATGGCCAGGGTGATTCAGCCATGGCTTCCCACAACCACCACCGGACAAGACGCATGGACCAGGACTTGTCTGCGTATAGACAGTATACCACCATTACCATGACGATATACAAACCAATTCCTCTCTAGGGGCTTCAGTTAGAAATTGCTTCATAAACCAGTGTCCCTACCGTGGGTCACGGATCCCAAAATAACCAGTCACAGCAACCTTCACTACGACTGGTTAAATACATGGAAGCATCTGTGCATCCAGAGAGTAGGCCTCAGATATGTCCCCGTTGCCCTCAGATATTCAGTACATTAGGGCTGTCTACAGATATGTCCCCCCCGTTGCCCTCAGATATTCAGTACATTAGGGCTGTCTACAGATATGCCCCCGTTGCCCTCAGATATTCAGTACATTAGGGCTGTCTACAGATATGTCCCCGTTGCCCTCAGATATTCAGTACATTAGGGCTGTCTACAGATATGTCCCCGTTGCCCTCAGATATTCAGTACATTAGGGCTGTCTACAGATATGTCCCCGTTGCCCTCAGATATTCAGTACATTAGGGCTGTCTACAGATATGTCCCCCGTTGCCCTCAGATATTCAGGACATTAGGGCTGTCTACAGATATGTCCCCGTTGCCCTCAGATATTCAGTACATTAGGGCTGTCTTGAAAAGCCAAACCAATTCCTTTCTGGCCTTTCAGGGGGTCTCAATGAAATGATCAAATGCTACATAAGTTTGATACTTTGATCAATCTTGAGTGGTTTGAGAAACGTACACATTCTTCACGAGCACAAATGAATGTATTTCTATGTACAGTGCCTTTGGAAAGTACTCAGACCCCTTGACTTTTCCCACATTTTGTTACTTGCAGCCTTATTCTAAAAATGTGTTAATTTTTTTTATATATATCCTCAGCAATCTACACACAACACCCCATGATGACAAAGCGAAAACAGGTTTTAGGAATTTTTTCAAATGTATTAAAAATAAATAAAAAACAGAAATACCTTATTTACATAAGTATTCAGACCCTTTGCTATGAGACTCGAAATTGAGCTCCGGTGCATCCTGTTTCCATTGATCATCCTTGAGATGTTTCTACAACTTGGTTGGAGTCCACCTGTGGTAAATTCAATTGATTTGGAAAGGCACACACCTGTCTAGATAAGGTCCCACAGTTGACAGTGCATGTCAAAGCAAAAACCAAGCCATGAGGTCGAAGGAATTGTCCGTAGAGCTCCGAGACAGGATTGTGTCGAGGCACAGATCTGGGGAAGGGTACCAAAAAATTTCTGCATCATTTAAGTTCTCCAAGAACACAGTGGCCTCCATCATTCTTAAATGGAAGAAGTTTGTAACCACCAAGACTCTTCTTAGAGCTGGCCGCCCGGCCAAACTGAGCAATCGGGGGATAAGGGCCTTGGTTAGGGAGGTGACCAAGAACCCGATGGTCACTCTGACAGAGCGCCAGAGTTCCTCTGTGGACATGGGAGAACCTTCCAGAAGGACAACCATCTCTGCAGCACTCCACCAATCAGGTCTTTATGGTAGAGTGGCCAGACGGAAGCCACTCCTCAGTAAAAAGGCACATGACATCCCACTTGGAGTTTGCCAAAAGGCACCTAAAGACTCTCAGACCATGAGAAACAAGATTCTCTGGTCTGATGAAATCAAGATGAAACGCTTTGGCCTGAATGCCAAGGGTCACGTCTGGAGGAAACCTGGCACCATCCAGTGAAGCATGGTGGTGGCAGCCTCATGCTGTGGGGATGTTTTTCAGCGGCAGGGACTGGGAGACTAGTCAGGATCGAGGGAAAGATGAACGGAGCAAAGTACAGAGAGATCCTTGATGAAAACCTGCTCCAGAGCGCTCAGGACCTCAGACTGGGGCGAAGGTTCACCTTCCAACAGGACAACGACCCTAAGCACACAGCCAAGACAACGCAGGAGTGGCTTCGGGACAAGTCTCTGAACGTCCTTGAGTGGCCCAGCCAGAGCCCGGACTTGAACCTGATCGAGCATCTCTGGAGAGACCTGAAAATAGCTGTGCAGCGACGCTCCCCATCCAACCTGACAGAGCTTGAGAGGATCTGCAGAGAAGAATGGGAGAAACTCCCCAAATACAGGTGTGCCAAGCTTGTAGTGTCATACCCAAGAAGACTCGAGGCTGTAATCGCTGCCAAAGGTGCTTCAACAAAGTACTGAGTAAAGGGTCTGAATACTTATGTAAACGTGATATATTTTTTAAAATTATTATTAATTAGCAAACATTTCTACAAAACCTGTTTTTGCTTTGTCATTATGGGGTATTGTGTGTAGATTAATTAGGGGGGGAAAACGATTTAATCAATTTTAGAATAAGGCTGTAACGTAACAAAATGTGGAAAAAGTAAAAGGGTCTGAATACTTTGAATACTTCCCCAAGGCACTGTACATAGCTAGGTCTCTACCAATTGTTTTGTCCCAAAAACTGTTGGCGTTAAATAGCAAATGTGCCTAGTCTGGTCTTGGTACGTTCGCTCTAGCCAACAGCCGACAGATACAGCACGAGGAGATTATTATGGACAAGAAAGAGAACACTTTTGATTTGTCAAAAGGCAGTCAAGCATCGATCATCATGTCACCGGAATAAGACTCTAAGATATTTATTATAAAGGAGCATCGAGCTCATCACCGTGCACTTTCACCACCCTGTGAAGTTCATAACTTAGCCCATTTAATATGTAGCCTAAAACTGCATGCTTTCCCCGATTTGTAGTGGGAGGAACACCTACCATATCGTCGCGTGACTTTAAGTTTACTTCGATATGATGGTTATATCCATTTTTGCACATAAAGGCTTTTCCAACGCCATTTCTCTCATTGTTAAATTTTTACCGATACAAAAAGATCCCACCATGTCAAAACGAACAAATGATCAGTCTGCATTTATAAAATTGTACCGAAACGTCCTATTCCATCACAGCGGTCGGGATCTTTTATTTTTATTTTATATACGGTATGACTACTCGCATAAAAACTGTGGATGGAAACGTGTTGGTTAGTTACGCCGCAGAGTCCCGTTTCATGAAAATAACTCAATGCGCACCTCATGTGCATATCTGGGGCAGGAGATGTGAGGAGACCTCTGGACTCTTAACGCTGTTTGGCCTCAGTCTGGACAAATGGTTTACTGCAGGGTTCTTCAATTCCGGTCCTGGTGGGCCGAAACACTTCTGTTTTTTATTTCTACCTGGTAGTTAATTGTATAATATAATAATATAATATATTAATGTATAATAATAGTTTACTGTATTGGGCATGTGACTTGCGATCAAAAATAATATAATTCAAATTCAATTATATTCTCTGATTCTATGATCATTAAAGAGATTCTCCGGTACTTTTGAGCCAGTAGTTCTGAAAGTAGCACTCACTAGCCAATAGTGGTCCTCGAAAATTGCGTACTACGTCACATATGTACAGATACGTGCACCACGTCACTGCTCTCTCTCACTTTGCTGTGTCCGCATCTTGCTAGCTGTCACTCAAATAGCGAGGGGCTGAAGCTCATTGGCTAGAACTCGAATTGCTAGGGGTCTAGCCCACGTGTGGGGGGGGGGGGGGAAATGGCGCAGCACAGCTTCCAGAAATACTGTCGCTTTCAAACTAGGGATTCCGTGGCTAATTGAGGTAAAACAGTAATTCTGCTCATAGATTATGCATGTATGAACTACACATTGACACATCCTGCCCAAAGCCGGAGGTTTAAAAAATACTTAGTAGTCGCCAACATGTCTAACTGTTCTATTTGCATTCTGTTGACAGCTGAATGGGGGCCAATATTATTCAGTCAGCTTGGAAGATATCCTGAAGATTTGCAGACATCCCCGCTGATTAAAATTTTAAACAGACAATAAAATATTTTGTATTTATTGAGAAGGCATACAATAACATCAGTCAAGCACTTTTGGGAAGGAGAAAGTTGAGCTACCCGAGTATACCTTTAAAAATCCGACTAATTAGGCCCACTAATTGATCTAATTACCTGGATCCTAGGTGAATTGGCTTATGAGTTCTACTGTAACCAGAGTAACCACTAGTTTCAACAGCAGGTTAGTCGAGGTCCCAAAGTAAAGCTGCCAGGGAATTGATTGGGGATTTCGGTTTGGCTCTTTGCACCACTTACAGATTTTCTATATAACTGAAAGATACAATCTGATGCAAATTGTGATTTTGGCATCATTTTATCTTATTGGATAAGCCTGATATTTGTCACTCACAAAACAGACATTTTGACTGTTGCGTGATGTTCTTTATTTTAATTTCATGTCTTAGATACAGGCCTTCTTGCATTGAACGCACAAATATTTTGAAAATAACTGTTGGAAAATATGGTTCAACTTTACAACAATCTACCGTTAGCTAGGACCATATCATTTGAGCCATGATGATGGGGTTAGAGGCGTAGCCAGTGTATTACAACAATACGTGCGCTAATAATCCTGCATTATTTCTCATGAACCTCCATATCAATGATTTATATATTGGCAAATAAATTATGTGCCTTTTATCAACCAAAACAAAGCCGATCTTTGCACCGACATATCAGCTCCCGTCGACAGCCCACGGTGGGGTTCTCTGCATCGAATTGACGAAAACCATAAATCCCCTGATGAATGGTTTATAAATATAACTAAGTTTGTCAGTTAGTTATATCGATATAAAACGATGCATGATCATCCCGCCCGCGGTAGTACGTTGAAGCCAGCCGGTGCCAGCTATCTAGATGCAGCCGCAGAGAACGAGAGACCTGCTGGGAAAAAAAAACTCGAAAAGCAAATGAAATATAGGCAGGCCTGAAATAAACATTGCCGTCAGCGGACTATAATAACTTGATCAATGTAGTCTAACGCAAAATGCACCTTAAGGAAAACGGCAAATGCAAAGAGTACGAAGGACACGGTAGTGATGGAAATCATTTCCATTTTAGTGCATCATCTCGCCCCCTGCAATGCATCCCCACGATCCATATTACAGCCGGTGTTTCCTGAAGATCCCCATCCAGCAACCTCCACTCGGTACCCCCGTCTCGCCGTGCCCAGCTTCACCCCCGTCCCCCCCCGGTCCATACCTCCTCGTCCTGCGGACATTCCGGGATTCCCACCGAACAGGCCGGGTCCAGGCAGGCTCCCAGCTCGTCCAGTCCCCGCTCCCGCTCCGGGTCTCGGTCCATCGTGTCACCGTTGAAGACGGGCGGTGGGGACTCGGCGTTGCTCAACGCCGCCATTTTAAACTGCGAGCAACTGAGTGGAAAAGAATCGAGGAGAGGAGACAGGAGGGGGAGACAGATTCAACTCATGTAGCTGGCAAGTAGTAAAGCACTGGGATGTGATGGTTTTGGGGGTGAACGGGGAAATTAGGGTACCACTTTCCTTCGTTCTGTGTCAGGTGACTATTTCTGTTGTTTTATTATGTCAATAACGACTATTTGTTTCGTTACAGTGACACCAGCTGATTTTGCTTACTGATTAGTCGCTGGTCTAATTACAACGGCACTAAATGCACCTGCAAAATACAATAAAAAATACAAAAACATTACCACAAAAAAATGTATACCCTTTGTAGGTCTCCCACCATACACACCAAACAGTAGCTAAGAGTTTCATCTTTAGCTCAACCAGAGAGGAAGAGGCGAAGCAACAGGGGTATTTCTGGCCCAATATCTGTCTCCTCCAGCAGGCGGCGTTTTTTCCTCCACCAGGCGAGGAGTTTTTGTATGGAGGTCAAAGAGAGTAACCTGAAATAATGATAACGACTGTCGAATTTGGTCAACGAAAAGTGTAATGGCTTATTTGCTACGTGAGGCTTATTTGATCGAATACGCGTTTTCGTAATGTTTAGGTTGTTACGAGTGTACTGATATAAGGAGGCCGTGTGACATCCCGTCAAACTTTGAGGAAACAACTTTATATCGGAGTTGTACCTGTTCTTGACAGTCTATTCATGAGGCTAGCATAGCATCCATTTAATACAGGCGGTTGACGTCAACACCCCTCATCGAATATTCAACTAAATATTCAAATGACCAGACGTATGTACCAAGCCAAAGCGAGGTGGGAGCAACAATTCCCATTGTTAGGGTGGAGACATGGGTATCTCTTCTTTATATCTAAATCTCTGGGTAAACCAAACTGCAGGTTAATCAGTAGGCAAGTCAACCCTGCCAATTATACTGAATAAAAATATAAAAACGCAACATGCAACAATTTCAACGATTTTACTGAGTTACAGTTCATGTAAGGAAATCAGTCAATTGAAATAAATTCATTAGGCACTAATCTATGGATTTCACACGACTGGGAATACAGATATGCATCTGTTGGTCACAGATACCTTAAAAAAAGGTAGGGGTGTGGATCAGAAAACACAGTCAGTATGTGACCACCATTTGCCTCATGCAGCGCAACACATCTCCTTCGCATAGAGTTGATCAGGCTGTTGATTGTGGCCTGTGGAATGTTGTCCCACTCCTCTTCAATGGCTGTGCGAAGTTGCTGGATATTGGCAGGAACTGGAACACGCTGTCGTACACGTCGATCCAGAGCATCCCAAACATGCTCAATGGGTGACATGTCTGGTGAGTATGCAGGCCATAGAAGAACTGGGGTATTTTCAGCTTCCAGGTATTTTGTACAGATCCTTGCGACATGGGGCCGTGCATTATCATGCTGAAACAAGAGGTGATGGCGGCGGATGAATGGCGCGACAATGGGCCTCAGGATCTCGTCACGGAATCTCTGTGCATTCAAATTGCCATCGATAAAATGCAATTGTGTTCGTTGTCTGTAGCTTATGCCTCCCTATAGCATAACCTCACTGCCGCCTTGGGGCACTCTGTTCACAACGTTGACATCAGCTAACCGCTCGCACACACGACGCCATACATGTGGTTGTGAGGACGGTTGGACGTACTGCCAAATTCTCTAAAACGACATTGGAGGCGGCCTATGGTAGAGAAATGAGCATTAATTTATCTGGCAACAGCTCTGGCCGACATTCCTGCAGTCAGCATGCCAATTGCACGCTCCCTCGAAAACTTGAGACATCTGTGGCATTGTGTTGTGTGACAAAACTGCACATTTTAGTGGCCTTTTATTGTCCCCAGCACAAGGTGCACCTGTGTAGTGATCATGCTGTTTAATCAGCTTCTTGATATGCCACACCTGTCAAGTGGATGGATTATCTTGGCAAAGGAGAAATGCTCACTAACAGGGATGTAAACAAATTAGCGCCTAAAATGAGAGAAATAAGCTTTTTGTGCGTATAGAACATTTTTGGGATCTTTTATTTCAGCTCATGGAACCAACATGAGCTGCGTTTATATTTTTGTTCAGTGTACAAAGGCTGTATCTCCTAATTTCTCCTTCGACCCTACGACACACCATTCTGAATGCACACCAGGGGGGAACATAATCAAAAAACGTCTTACAAACCCTACATCCATGGACTGAAACCTATCATTTGTGTTATGTTAAATGTATTCTCGTGGATAGACTAATCGAGCAACTGAACAAATCACGCAAGATTTTAGTTCTGGGTTAACTGAGATGGGAGTTGAATGAGTGTTCTGGCCTCATGGTGAGCAACCAGAAGAGAAGTGAGGTGGTGGGGTCAGCGCTCTGGGGCAGAGGATATGACAGAGATACAGAGAGAGAGTCACAGAGAGAGAGGTGGGGCAGAGGGGGAGGGAGAGAGAGAGAGACAGAGACACAGAGAGAGAGACATAGAGACACACAGAGAGAGAGAGAGAGACAGAGGAGAGAGAGAGACACACAGAGAGAGAGAGAGAGAGACAGAGGAGAGAGAGAGAGGAGAGAGAGAGAGACACAGAGAGAGAGAGAGACAGAGAGAGAGAGAGAGACACAGAGAGAGACAGAGACAGAGACAGAGAGAGAGAGAGAGAGAGAGAGAGAGAGAGACAGAGGGAGGAGCCCAGTAATATCAGTGTGTGATTCCCAAATACCATCCTATTCCCTTTATAGAAAAGTAGTGCACTATAGAGGGAGGCATTTTGGGACACAACCAACCAGTGAATGGACAGGAGCCACTAGACCAGCCCACATGTATCAGGGTGGTCTGAACACATATGGCTTTATGAACGGTGTGTAGCAGCGGCAGCGTTAAAGATATCCACGTATCAGGGTGGTCTGAACACATATGGCTTTATGAACGGTGTGTAGCAGCGGCAGCGTTAAAGATATCCACGTATCAGGGTGGTCTGAACACATATGGCTTTATGAACGGTGTGTAGCAGCAGCAGCGTTAAAGATATCCACGTATCAGGGTGATCTGAACACATATGGCTTTATGAACGGTGTGTAGCAGCGGCAGCGTTAAAGATATCCACGTATCAGGGTGGTCTGGACACATATGGCTTTATGAACGGTGTGTAGCAGCAGCAGCGTTAAAGATATCGACGTATCAGGGTGGTCTGAACACATATGGCTTTATGAACGGTGTGTAGCAGCAGCAGCGTTAAAGATATCCACGTATCAGGGTGGTCTGAACACATATGGCTTTATGAACGGTGTGTAGCAGCAGCAGCGTTAAAGATATCCACGTATCAGGGTGGTCTGAACACATATGGCTTTATGAACGGTGTGTAGCAGCAGCAGCGTTAAAGATATCCACGTATCAGGGTGGTCTGAACACATATGGCTTTATGAACGGTGTGTAGCAGCGGCAGCGTTAAAGATATCCACGTATCAGGGTGGTCTGAACACATATGGCTTTATGAACGGTGTGTAGCAGCGGCAGCGTTAAAGATATCCACGTATCAGGGTGGTCTGAACACATATGGCTTTATGAACGGTGTGTAGCAGCGGCAGCGTTAAAGATATCCACGTATCAGGGTGGTCTGAACACATATGGCTTTATGAACGGTGTGTAGCAGCAGCAGCAGCGTTAAAGATATCCACGTATCAGGGTGGTCTGAACACTATTGGCTTTATGAACGGTGTGTAGCAGCAGCAGCGTTAAAGATATCCACGTATTGAGTGACATCCAAATCCAACCACCCTCTGGGACTTTGTTTTCCAAAAGTTATCAGAGTTTCGCCCTGGCAGATAGGATTAAATGCAATGCAATAGAATGACTTACACGGGAGTCCCCATTCAAGTCAATGAGTCGTCAATTTCTACGCATTCCTACCCGATCGGCAAAATCCAGATAGATTTTACATTTACATTTTAGTCATTTAGCAGACGCTCTTATCCAGAGCGACTTACAGTTAGTGAGTGCATACATTATTTTTTTTATACTGGCCCCCCGTGGGAATCGAACCCACAACCCTGGCGTTGCAAAACGCCATGCTCTACCAACTGAGCTACATCCCTGCCGGCCATTCCCTCCCCTACCCTGGACGACGCTGGGCCAAATTGTGCGCCGCCCCATGGGGTCTCCCGGTCGCAGCCGGCTACGACAGAGCCTGGATTCGAACCAGGATCTCTTTGAAATACTGGGCCCTGGGCATCAATTCATAAAGGGATCAGGTCAGTACAGGTTTTGAATGGGATCAGTACAGGTTTCCTGTAGTTACACTAATTATCTAGTAACAACATTGTATAACACATAGTAATTGCATTGCAATACACCAGTCACAAAATGGATAGTGTCCTCCTACACATTTAAGCAGATTTTGTTTTCAGTATTTTATTCATGACACCCGATGTGATGTGTTGCTCAAAAACATGTAAAATCACCAGCTTTGTCCCAGTCAATATGAACATACTAGCGTCACAATTGTACGTACTGATGCCCTCCAGTTCTCCTTCACCCATTCACTGTACAAATAGTATTAAGAATGGAAAGCTGCTAACAACGTGGATACAATTGCAGCATAATGAAACATCTTTTAAAGCAAAGAACAGGATGCTTTATATACCACAAAGACTGGTAACTTGTCAGATAGGATCTTCTGTGATGGGATTTAGAAGGATCTTTAAAATACACACACATCGGCTGATCCAAGGGTCCATTCAATATAAACATCCGGAGTGGGGTCACATGTTACCGTTGTGAGGGAGGCCATTCCTCTGGTGTCCCAAAGCAAACGAGGCCAGTTCTGATCACCCCATAGGTCCTCTGTGACAGGGCAGGGTACTGTCTATTTCTTCTTGGTGGCCCTCTTCCCCTCTCCCTTCTTCGGTTTGCCCTTGCCTCTCAGTTTCCTCAGCCGACGCATCTCCTCCTTGAAGTCCTCGTGCTCATCTCTGGTGGGGAACAGGGAGGAAACGGTGTTACTGATGTGGGCTAAACTAGTACTACACTAAAATAGGTGGAAAGAAGAATACAGAGACACACAGGGTCTAGAAAACTGTCTGGTTAGAAGACAGAGACAAACAGGGTCTAGAAAACTGTCTGGTTAGAATACAGAGACAAACAGGGTCTAGAAAACTGTCTGGTTAGAATACAGAGACAAACAGGGTCTAGAAAACTGTCTGGTTAGAATACAGAGACAAACAGGGTCTAGAAAACTGTCTGGTTAGAATACAGAGACAAACAGGGTCTAGAAAACTGTCTGTGGTTAGAACACAGAGACACACAGGGTCTAGAAAACTGTCTGGTTAGAACACAGAGACAAACAGGGTCTAGAAAACTGTCTGTGGTTAGAACACAGAGACAAACAGGGTCTAGAAAACTGTCTGGTTAGAACACAGAGACAAACAGGGTCTAGAAAACTGTCTGTGGACAAACAGGGTCTAGAAAACTGTCTGGTTAGAATACAGAGACAAACAGGGTCTAGAAAACTGTCTGGTTAGAACACAGAGACAAACAGGGTCTAGAAAACTGTCTGGTTAGAACACAGAGACAAACAGGGTCTAGAAAACGGTCTGTGGTTAGAAGACAGAGACAAACAGGGTCTAGAAAACTGTCTGGTTAGAACACAGAGATAAACAACGTCTAGAAAACTGTCTGGTTAGAACACAGAGACAAACAGGGTCTAGAAAACTGTCTGGTTAGAACACAGAGACAAACAGGGTCTAGAAAACTGTCTGGTTAGAACACAGAGACAAACAGGGTCTAGAAAACTGTCTGGTTAGAACACAGAGACAAACAGGGTCTAGAAAACTGTCTGTGGACAAACAGGGTCTAGAAAACTGTCTGGTTAGAATACAGAGACAAACAGGGTCTAGAAAACTGTCTGGTTAGAACACAGAGACAAACAGGGTCTAGAAAACTGTCTGTGGTTAGAACACAGAGACAAACAGGGTCTAGAAAACTGTCTGGTTAGAATACAGAGACAAACAGGGTCTAGAAACTGTGTAATTTCACTGTCTGTGGTTAGCCAGAAGAACCTAGAGTAGAGCTGTATACATTATTGCACAAGGCCAAAACACAGACATGCCAAAATAACCCCGATCCCTTTCCCGTGCATAGGCCTAGTGATCTATTAAGGCCAAACACCACGGCATGTCTACCTGAAGAGTCCCATGTATCGTAGCTTCTGTGTAAGGGCGTAGTAGATCTTGTGTTGGGGGTACCAGTCATACACCTCCTTCTTCTGGGCCATGGGCGGCTCCTTGAACAGCTGGACCACCTTCATGGACTTGTTGTCTGTAGGACGCACCACATCCCCAAAGATACGTGCGCTGAGACGCGCCATACGCACGGCGTAGTTCGACAGACTGGCCATAGCTAGCTGAAATACAAGAGGAAAGAGGAGCAGCAAAGTTTTAAAAAAATAATGTTCTAAAAAAATAATAATAACCAAGACGGGTTAGCTGACAACGTCACGCGCACTTCAATGGGGGCAGAAGTCTGTGTGCTGTTGTTGTGATTCTGGATAGCAAGATCGCTAGCAACAATGACAAGAAGCTGCCCTGTGGGGAATCGTAGGTGGCTCGTTTCAGCTAGTTGTATCTTGTTCTTGATAACGTGTCTTGTTTTGACTGATGGCCGATCTATGCTAATATGGCAAAACTTTGCTAGCTACCTGACCAACAATTGTAACGATGTATTTGAGACAAGTGCTCATTGTGCAAATGTATGTTTTCAATAAATATTGGAGACGAAATAGAGTTTACGTGTTGTCAACGATCTAAACAGGAGACGTTGAATATGGTGATTCTCTTTTTAAGCCCAGGAAGCAGTCATTTTACTTGCCATTAACCAGCTTAATAATGTCAAAAATAAGCACCAAATCCACCTTTCCTGCACCTCCAATAAAATCACTCATTACTGCCACGCACAGGTTGGCTGATCCAATAAAATCACTCATTACTGCCACGCACAGGTTGGCTGATCCAATAAAATCACTCATTACTGCCACGCACAGGTTGGCTGATCCAATAAAATCACTCATTACTGCCACGCACAGGTTGGCTGATCCAATAAAATCACTCATTACTGCCACGCACAGGTTGGCTGATCCAATAAAATCACTCATTACTGCCACGCACAGGTCGGCTGATCCAATAAAATCACTCATTACTGCCACGCACAGGTTGGCTGATCCAATAAAATCACTCATTACTGCCACGCACAGGTTGGCTGATCCAATAAAATCACTCATTACTGCCACGCACAGGTTGGCTGATCCAATAAAATCACTCATTACTGCCACGCACAGGTTGGCTGATCCAATAAAATCACTCATTACTGCCACGCACAGGTTGGCTGATCCAATAAAATCACTCATTACTGCCACGCACAGGTTGGCTGATCCAATAAAATCACTCATTACTGCCACGCACAGGTTGGCTGATCCAATAAAATCACTCATTACTGCCACGCACAGGTTGGCTGATCCAATAAAATCACTCATTACTGCCACGCACAGGTTGGCTGATCCAATAAAATCACTCATTACTGCCACGCACAGGTCGGCTGATCCAATAAAATCACTCATTACTGCCACGCACAGGTTGGCTGATCCAGCAGCTGGAAAGGTCATTGATTTTTCATCCAGAGAGGAAGAGGTCGAAGTGACAGGGTTTCACTCTCGACCAAAACCTGTCCAAAATAAGCCCGATACGTTTCTATGGGCTTGTTTTGGACCTAAGCTTGGTCGCCTGCCTTCCCTCCTTTGTGACAACGACTCCCATCGTTAGTGGCGGAGGCATGACCATCGTCATTATAGACAGATCTCTGTTTTAATCACATACAACAGTGTATGAACATAACATCTAAAAAAAATCGGTTGTTTCACCTGCGCTACACGGAACGCAATAATATTTCCTGTAAGTAGATCAAGCAGACGATATAAGCTAGGTTTTTTTAACAGCGATTGTATATTTCTAGATAGGCTTTATTTAGTGCATTTTTAATTCCATTACTAATATTGCAGGAGGTGAAGAGATTTGGCGCATGTGCACTTGCTCAAAAACAATACTTTTGATTCTTTCCAGACAAGACATGTTTTCGGTTGCATGCAACTTTTTATTCAGAGCTTTTTTGGAAGTACATACCAGCTGGAACGGCAGTAATGACGATAGTTGCTCAGCGAAACTCCATTCTTTGGTAGCTAATTACCCAATGTATTTTGACATTATTAACCTTGAAAAGCGGGTGAATGGCAAGTTGAATGGCTGCTTCCTGGGCTTAAAGTGGAACTGACTGCATTTTAGCAACATGAAATCTTATTCAAATCTGTTCATACACACCCCCAGGAATTTCTGACAAGCGAGCACTTAGATATGGACATTTTCACGTTTTCATAAAATGTTTGGGAATGACCTGTAGTAAGGCATTTGTGAAAATTCTATAACAAGATAGAGTGGGAAAAAGGCTGTGCGTTTGTACAATTAATAGACACTGCAGTAAATAAAGCTGAATAAAAAAATATACGCAGACCGGTGCGCCATAGCCAATCGGAGCTACAGTAGGCCTTTATACAAGCATGCCATTTTCCACACGGGCCTGCCATCATTCACTTTGAACTGGACTGTGTGTTTACAGACCGTTGCAACAGCACGACTTTAGATCATTACAACACATATGGCAAAAGCCACAAAATACACCTGAATGGATTTCTGCAAATATGTAAATACCACAGGAGTCCTCTTACATTTCGGAACTTGAACTGCATTCATCTATTCTGCCAACAATGCCTTACGGTAGGTCATGGAATGTTGAGTGAAATATAATCTATTTTTAAAACCTCTTATAAAGTTGGTTTCGTAGCATAAACTGGTGATTTGATATTTTTGACTGATATTATGATTGTCTGTTTCATATCTGCAAAGTAGTTAAAACGCTGTAGGTTCCACTTTAAATAGTCCAAAGGGTCACCCACCATAAATGTGTTGTTTCTTGACCCAGGTAACAAAACTGAATAAAATGTCAACAACACTACCTAGATAATGTTCTGAATGTATACACCGGGTGGGTCTAATCCTGAATGCTGATTGGTTAAAAGCGCATTCCAGCCGGTGTCTATTCCACAAATTACCACAGCTAAATGGATGACGTTAAAATGGCCATTTACTCTGTTCCATCTGACTGCCTCATCAGCCCAGCCAGGCAAATTATAAACTTGATCTCCACTATAAAAAGCATCTAGATATCATCTCACATTTTATTTTAGACTGACATTTAGTTTTCAACAGCGGAGATTTGTATCTGTCTCTCCGACATTTGCAACATTGTTTCAATATTCACATTTTATCTCCAGCTGTCCCCATAGTAATGAACCTGTATCGGTCGGGAGTCGGGACGAGACAGACAGGCAGCTTTTCTCAGCCAGTCGAAATCATGAATCAGCTGGCATCCTTTTTATGGATATATACAAAGAAATGTCAATAAAAAAAAAAAAAGGTGAAACGAAGTGCAGCTAGTTTGCGGTCTTTCCAGCTTCAGTGTTTTGAAGTGATTGTGTTAGCTGTGTTGTTGACTAGTTCCTCTGAACAACAGTGTCCTGACGAGAGAGCACATTTTCTATGCCAGGGTGAAATAACGCCTCATTAGCTCATTGTTATGGATGTATCTAAATAAATGTCACTAGAAAACAGCTTCAACAAATGCAGCTACTGTTGTACTTTTTGATGTGACTAAGTTAGCCGTAGTTAGCTAGCTAGCTAGCTAGCTAGCTAGGGATAAGAACGACTGTCTCCAGCCTAACAACACCCGTGCAAATATATCCTCCAAACACCGGCATCTCCGGCATTATCAATTAAATGAACACTGTGGTTCAAAACGTGTAAAAGTTGCACATATATTCATTTTTTATAAAAATTACGATTTTTTTCATCGAAATCATACTAGCGCATCATGGGTTATTTCCCTAGCAACGTTGCCGTTTCACCGTGGTTACCGTCGTTACGCACAGACCTTCCTGTGGGTTGCGTTCGTCCTGGCATAAACTGAAGCAACATGTTACCGCTCCTGTTTGCCCTCTTGGACTAAAAGGAGACTCGCCATATTCAACGTCTTCTGTAAACCCAGTTTTGCCCCAAAGTTGCTAAACAACCAACCCGTTTATGAAACAGCTTCATTGGTCATGGTTTTAAAACCAATCGAATAATCATAGCCAACATATCATAAACGTTCATGATCAGTTTTAAAACATGCACCAGACAGAGGAAGGCATACACACTAAAATGACAAAATGGCTCACTGTGTCCACAGCCAAATACATACCTGGAATCACCGCGACTTGTGCAGTAGCTTTGTTATATCCAATGCCGATATATTACCATGTTCTACACGATAATTGCATAACTTGCTACTCAGTGTGTGACTGGTAATTGTTATTGTATTTCGTTAAATGTGTCGCTAACCTTCAAGCATGCCACCACTTCTTCTATAATTTTCTTCTTCTTCTTCTTCGATGTGGTTTAACGGCAGTTGGCATCTAATAAATGTTGCATTACCGCCACCTACTAGACTGGAGTATAACTCCCTTATACTTTGCTTGAAAAAAAATAATCTTCAAATACCCTACAATCCAACCATACACTCACTAAAAACCCACCACCCTACTCCCCTATTTAAATATATCTAGTCCTACCTCAGACCAACAGCCTGAAAGGACGGGACACCACCTCTCATTTTTACATTTTAGTCATTTAGCAGACGCTCTTATCCAGAGCAACTTACAGTTAGTGAGTGCATACATTATTTTATTTTATTTTTCATACCCCCCGTGGGAATCGAACCCACAACCCTGGCGTTGCAAACACCATGCTCTACCAACTGCCGGCCATTCCCTCCCCTACCCTGGACCAATTGTGCGCCGCCCCATGGGTCTCCCGGTCGCGGCCGGCTACGACAGAGCCTGGATTCGAACCAGTATCTCTAGTGGCACAGCCTTAGACCACTGCGCCACTCGGGAGGCCAACCTTCACTCAACACACTCAATAAATCAAATTGTATTTATAAAGCCCTTTTTACATCAGCAGATGTCACAAAGTGCTATACAGAAACCCAGCCTAAAACCCCAAACAGCAAGCAATGCAGATGTAGAAGCACGGTGGCTTGGAAGAACTCTCTAGAAAGGCAGAAACCTAGGAAGAATCCTAGAGAGGAACCAGGCTCTGAGGGGTGGCCTGTTTGTTCACACCTCCATCCCTACTGCCTGTATGTTCACACCTCCATCCCTACTGCCTGTATGTTCTCACCTCCATCCCTAGTGCCTGTATGTTCTCCCCTCCATCCCTAGTGCCTGTATGTTCACACCTCCATCCCTACTGCCTGTATGTTCTCACCTCCATCCCTAGTGCCTTAATGTTCTCACCTCCATCCCTACTGCCTGTATGTTCACACCTCCATCCCTACTGCCTGTATGTTCACACCTCCATCCCTAGTGCCTGTATGTTCACACCTCCATCCCTAGTGCCTGTATGTTCTCACCTCCATCCCTAGTGCCTTAATGTTCTCACCTCCATCCCTACTGCCTGTATGTTCACACCTCCATCCCTACTGCCTGTATGTTCTCACCTCCATCCCTAGTCCCTGTATGTTCACACCTCCATCCCTACTGCCTGTATGTTCTCACCTCCATCCCTACTGCCTGTATGTTCACACCTCCATCCCTACTGCCTGTATGTTCACACCTCCATCCCTACTGCCTGTATGTTCACACCTCCATCCCTACTGCCTGTATGTTCACACCTCCATCCCTACTGCCTGTATGTTCACACCTCCATCCCTAGTTCCTGTATGTTCTCACCTCCATCCCTAGTCCCTGTATGTTCACACCTCCATCCCTAGTGCCTGTATGTTCACACCTCCATCCCTAGTGCCTGTATGTTCTCACCTCCATCCCTAGTCCCTGTATGTTCTCACCTCCATCCCTAGTCCCTGTATGTTCACACCTCCATCCCTACTGCCTGTATGTTCACACCTCCATCCCTAGTATGTTCACACCTCCATCCCTACTGCCTGTGTGTTCTCACCTCCATCCCTAGTGTCTGTATGTTCACACCTCCATCCCTACTGCCTGTGTGTTCTCACCTCCATCCCTAGTGTCTGTATGTTCACACCTCCATCCCTAGTCCCTGTATGTTCTCACCTCCATCCCTAGTGCCTGTGTGTTCACACCTCCATCCCTAGTGCCTGTATGTTCTCACCTCCATCCCTAGTATGTTCTCACCTCCATCCCTACTGCCTGTATGTTCTCACCTCCATCCCTAGTGCCTTAATGTTCTCACCTCCATCCCTAGTCCCTGTATGTTCACACCTCCATCCCTAGTATGTTCTCACCTCCATCCCTAGTGCCTTAATGTTCTCACCTCCATCCCTAGTGCCTGTATGTTCTCACCTCCATCCCTAGTATGTTCTCACCTCCATCCCTACTGCCTGTATGTTCTCACCTCCATCCCTAGTGCCTTAATGTTCTCACCTCCATCCCTAGTGCCTGTATGTTCTCACCTCCATCCCTAGTATGTTCTCACCTCCATCCCTACTGCCTGTATGTTCTCACCTCCATCCCTAGTGCCTTAATGTTCTCACCTCCATCCCTAGTCCCTGTATGTTCACACCTCCATCCCTAGTTCCTGTATGTTCACACCTCCATCCCTAGTGCCTGTATGTTCACACCTCCATCCCTAGTCCCTGTATGTTCACACCTCCATCCCTAGTGCCTGTATGTTCTCACCTCCATCCTACTGCCTGTATGTTCTCACCTCCATCCCTAGTGCCTGTATGTTCTCACCTCCATCACTAGTCCCTGTATGTTCACATTTCCATCCCTAGTCCCTGTATGTTCACACCTCCATCCCTAGTCCCTGTATGTTCACACCTCCATCCCTAGTCCCTGTATGTTCACACCTCCATCCCTAGTGCCTGTATGTTCTCACCTCCATCCCTACTGCCTGTATGTTCTCACCTCCATCCCTAGTATGTTCTCACCTCCATCCCTACTGCCTGTATGTTCTCACCTCCATCCCTAGTGCCTTAATGTTCTCACCTCCATCCCTAGTGCCTGTATGTTCTCACCTCCATCCCTAGTATGTTCTCACCTCCATCCCTACTGCCTGTATGTTCTCACCTCCATCCCTAGTGCCTTAATGTTCTCACCTCCATCCCTAGTGCCTTAATGTTCTCACCTCCATCCCTAGTGCCTGTATGTTCTCACCTCCATCCCTAGTATGTTCTCACCTCCATCCCTACTGCCTGTATGTTCTCACCTCCATCCCTAGTGCCTTAATGTTCTCACCTCCATCCCTAGTCCCTGTATGTTCACACCTCCATCCCTAGTTCCTGTATGTTCTCACCTCCATCCCTAGTCCCTGTATGTTCACACCTCCATCCCTAGTGCCTGTATGTTCACACCTCCATCCCTAGTCCCTGTATGTTCACACCTCCATCCCTAGTGCCTGTATGTTCTCACCTCCATCCTACTGCCTGTATGTTCTCACCTCCATCCCTAGTGCCTGTATGTTCTCACCTCCATCACTAGTCCCTGTATGTTCACACCTCCATCCCTAGTCCCTGTATGTTCACACCTCCATCCCTAGTCCCTGTATGTTCACACCTCCATCCCTAGTCCCTGTATGTTCACACCTCCATCCCTAGTGCCTGTATGTTCTCACCTCCATCCCTACTGCCTGTATGTTCTCACCTCCATCCCTAGTATGTTCTCACCTCCATCCCTAGTGCCTGTATGTTCTCACCTCCATCCCTACTGCCTGTATGTTCTCACCTCCATCCCTAGTGCCTTAATGTTCTCACCTCCATCCCTAGTGCCTGTATGTTCTCACCTCCATCCCTAGTATGTTCTCACCTCCATCCCTACTGCCTGTATGTTCTCACCTCCATCCCTAGTGCCTTAATGTTCTCACCTCCATCCCTAGTCCCTGTATGTTCACACCTCCATCCCTAGTTCCTGTATGTTCTCACCTCCATCCCTAGTCCCTGTATGTTCACACCTCCATCCCTAGTGCCTGTATGTTCTCACCTCCATCCCTAGTCCCTGTATGTTCACACCTCCATCCCTAGTGCCTGTATGTTCTCACCTCCATCCCTAGTCCCTGTATGTTCTCACCTCCATCCCTAGTCCCTGTATGTTCACACCTCCATCCCTAGTCCCTGTATGTTCACACCTCCATCCCTAGTCCCTGTATGCTCACACCTCCATCCCTAGTGCCTTAATGTTCTCACCTCCATCCCTAGTCCCTGTATGTTCACACCTCCATCCCTAGTTCCTGTATGTTCTCACCTCCATCCCTAGTCCCTGTATGTTCACACCTCCATCCCTAGTGCCTGTATGTTCTCACCTCCATCCCTAGTCCCTGTATGTTCACACCTCCATCCCTAGTCCCTGTATGTTCTCACCTCCATCCCTAGTGCCTGTATGTTCACACCTCCATCCCTAGTCCCTGTATGTTCTCACCTCCATCCCTAGTCCATGTATGTTCTCACCTCCATCCCTAGTCCCTGTTTGTTCTCACCTCCATCCCTAGTCCCTGTATGTTCTCACCTCCATCCCTAGTCCCTGTATGTTCTCACCTCCATCCCTAGTGTCTGTATGTTCACACCTCCATCCCTAGTCCCTGTATGTTCTCACCTCCATCCCTAGTGCCTGTATGTTCTCACCTCCATCCCTAGTATGTTCTCACCTCCATCCCTACTGCCTGTATGTTCTCACCTCCATCCCTAGTGCCTTAATGTTCTCACCTCCATCCCTAGTCCCTGTATGTTCACACCTCCATCCCTAGTATGTTCTCACCTCCATCCCTACTGCCTGTATGTTCTCACCTCCATCCCTAGTGCCTTAATGTTCTCACCTCCATCCCTAGTGCCTGTATGTTCTCACCTCCATCCCTAGTATGTTCTCACCTCCATCCCTACTGCCTGTATGTTCTCACCTCCATCCCTAGTGCCTTAATGTTCTCACCTCCATCCCTAGTCCCTGTATGTTCACACCTCCATCCCTAGTTCCTGTATGTTCTCACCTCCATCCCTAGTCCCTGTATGTTCACACCTCCATCCCTAGTTCCTGTATGTTCTCACCTCCATCCCTAGTTCCTGTATGTTCTCACCTCCATCCCTAGTCCCTGTATGTTCACACCTCCATCCCTAGTGCCTGTATGTTCTCACCTCCATCCCTAGTGCCTTAATGTTCTCACCTCCATCCCTAGTCCCTGTATGTTCACACCTCCATCCCTAGTTCCTGTATGTTCTCACCTCCATCCCTAGTCCCTGTATGTTCACACCTCCATCCCTAGTGCCTGTATGTTCTCACCTCCATCCCTACTGCCTGTATGTTCTCACCTCCATCCCTACTGCCTGTATGTTCTCACCTCCATCCCTAGTGCCTGTATGTTCTCACCTCCATCCCTAGTGCCTGTATGTTCTCACCTCCATCCCTAGTGCCTGTATGTTCACACCTCCATCCCTAGTCCCTGTATGTTCTCACCTCCATCCCTACTGCCTGTATGTTCTCACCTCCATCCCTAGTGCCTGTATGTTCTCACCTCCATCCCTAGTCCCTGTATGTTCACACCTCCATCCCTAGTCCCTGTATGTTCACACCTCCATCCCTAGTCCCTGTATGTTCACACCTCCATCCCTAGTGCCTGTATGTTCACACCTCCATCCCTAGTGCCTGTATGTTCTCACCTCCATCCCTAGTCCCTGTATGTTCTCACCTCCATCCCTAGTATGTTCTCACCTCCATCCCTACTGCCTGTATGTTCTCACCTCCATCCCTAGTGCCTTAATGTTCTCACCTCCATCCCTAGTGCCTGTATGTTCTCACCTCCATCCCTAGTATGTTCTCACCTCCATCCCTACTGCCTGTATGTTCTCACCTCCATCCCTAGTGCCTGTATGTTCTCACCTCCATCCCTAGTGCCTGTATGTTCACACCTCCATCCCTAGTCCCTGTATGTTCACACCTCCATCCCTAGTGCCTTAATGTTCTCACCTCCATCCCTAGTCCCTGTATGTTCACACCTCCATCCCTAGTGCCTGTATGTTCTCACCTCCATCCCTACTGCCTGTATGTTCACACCTCCATCCCTAGTGCCAGTATGTTCTCACCTCCATCCCTACTGCCTGTATGTTCACACCTCCATCCCTAGTGCCTGTATGTTCACACCTCCATCCCTAGTCCCTGTATGTTCACACCTCCATCCCTAGTGCCTGTATGTTCTCACCTCCATCCCTAGTCCCTGTATGTTCTCACCTCCATCCCTAGTCCCTGTATGTTCTCACCTCCATCCCTACTGCCTGTATGTTCTCACCTCCATCCCTACTGCCTGTATGTTCTCACCTCCATCCCTACTGCCTGTATGTTCTCACCTCCATCCCTAGTCCCTGTATGTTCACACCTCCATCCCTAGTCCCTGTATGTTCACACCTCCATCCCTAGTCCCTGTATGTTCACACCTCCATCCCTAGTCCCTGTATGTTCTCACCTCCATCCCTAGTCCCTGTATGTTCACACCTTCATCCCTAGTCCCTGTATGTTCTCACCTCCATCCCTAGTGCCTGTATGTTCTCACCTCCATCCCTAGTCCCTGTATGTTCTCACCTCCATCCCTAGTCCCTGTATGTTCACACCTTCATCCCTAGTCCCTGTATGTTCTCACCTCCATCCCTAGTGCCTGTATATTCTCACCTCCATCCCTAGTCCCTGTATGTTCTCACCTCCATCCCTACTGCCTGCATTATTGTTTGCCACTTGGTCTTAAATTGTCCCAATTTGTTTCTCAGTCGCCCATGCTATTTCAATATGTAATCATAAATCATTAGATTTTTCCATTGATTGACTTCCATGTTTTTTAGGGCCTGGACATGCGCTGGCTTGAGCAGGGGAACCTTGCGTGCGCTGCAGGATTTTAATCCATGACGGCGTAGTGTGTTACTAATGGTTTTCTTTGAGACTGTGGTCCCAGCTCTCTTCAGGTCATTGACCAGGTCCTGCCGTGTAGTTCTGGGTTGATCCCTCACCTTCCACATGATCATTGATGCCCCACGAGGTGAGATCTTGCATGGAGCCCCAGACTGAGGGTGATTGACCATCATCTTGAACTTCTTCCATTTTCTAATAATTGCGCCAACAGTTGTTGCCTTCTCACCAAGCTGCTTGCCTATTGTCCTGTAGCCCATCCCAGCCTTGTGCAGGTCTACAATTTTATCCCTGATGTCCTTACACAGCTCTCTGGTCTTGGCCATTGTGGAGAGGTTGGAGTCTGTTTGATTGAGTGTGTGGACAGGTGTCTTTTATACAGGGAACGAGTTCAAACAGGTGCAGTTATACAGGTAATGAGTGGAGAACAGGAGGGCTTCTTAAAGAAAAACTAACAGGTCTGTGAGAGCCGGAATTATTACTGGTTGGTAGGTGATCAAATACATATGTCATGCAATAAAATGCAAATTAATTACTTAAAAATCATACAATGTGATTTTCTGGATTTTTGTTGTAGATTCCGTCTCTCACAGTTGAAGTGTATCTATGATAAAAATTACAGACCTCTACATGCTTTGTAAGTAGGAAACACTGCCGATTTTGCAGGTTATCAAATACCTGTTCTCCCCACTGTAGATGGATTAAAAGTCAGTTTACATTGTAATGCTTCTGACAGCAAACGTTCTAGCTCTGCCCACAACGTCCAAACTTTATAGCATTCCCAGAAAGCATGGATTATTCAGTCATTATTAGTTGAGAATTCACTCTGCCGTTGTGCTGTAGAATTTGTGAATTTTGTCTCTTGTATAATACATTCGATACATTAATTTATACTGGATTAAGCGTATATTTTCGTTAACAGTAATCTCGTTAGTTTTGCTCCAACATTACTTCCATCTTGTACCAATATCAGTTATTTTTTAAATCTTGGTTCCAATAGTTTATATGTTTTCTACGAGGATGTCAGCTGGATATGTCGTCTGCAAGGTTTTGTAGATCTTCCCTATCATATGAACATCCTTTTCTGATTCAAATAAGATTCCCTCAAGGTTGCTCTGATGTCCAAAAGATTTCAAATCGAAATTTCGTAATGTGTAACTTTTAAATTGCATGTATTTGAAACTATCTACATTGGTCAGTCCAACATTTCTTTTTAATTCTGTCATGGACATAAATGTATTTCCTGTTACCAAGTCATTTACAGATTTCTGTGCCTTTAGTTTTCCATGTGGACCAATTTCTCGGTGAGTTCTGAAAAGCTATCCAAGGATTATTCCATAGGGTTGTGTTTCTAGGGAGTGAATTTGGTTCTTGTAAAATACGTTCCATTTTCTTCCATTTTGTTGTAGTGTTCTTAACTATGAAGTTGTTAATGTTCTTAGCTTTATCCTTTGAAAATAGACACCTGAAAGTATTCTGGGGATGAGCATGCACATCTTCAATATGTACCCATTGTTCCTCTTCAGTGCATTTAACTATATGTCTCTAGTAAAAGCCCTGGGTGGTGAGTTGATGCAATTCCAAGTCTGGAAGGTTAAAACCCCCCTCAGACTTAGGAAGATGTAAAACGTTCCCTTTTATTCTATGAGTTTTATTTGCCCATATAAAGTCTGTTATGACCGACTATACTTTTTTAAAGAATGTCTTCAGTGTGTTATTTGGTATTCCCAAAAATACAATATATATACAAGAGTATGTGGACACCCATTCAAATTAGTGGATTCGGCTATTTCAGCCACACCCGTTGCTGACATGTGTATAAAATGAAACACACAGCCATGCAATCTCCATAGACAAACATTGGCAGTAGAATGGCCCGTACTGAAGAGCTCAGTGACTTTCAACGTGGCCACGTCATAGGATGCCACGTTTCCAACAGGTCAGTTTGTCAGATTTCTGCCCTGCTAGGGCTGCCCCGGTCAACTGTAAGTGCTGTTATTGTGAAGTGGAAACGTCTAGGAGCAACAACGACTCAGCCGCGAAGTGGTAGGCCACAAAAGCTCACAGAACGGGACTGCAGAGCGCTGAAGAGCGTAAAAATAGTCTGTCCTCGGTTGCAACACTCACTACCGAGTTCCAAACGGCCTCAGGATGCAATGTCAGCGGGAGTTTCATGAAATGGGTTTCCATGGCCGAGCAGCAGAACACAAGCCCAAGATCACCAAGCGTCGGCCGGAGTGGTGTAAAGCTCGCCGCCATTGGACTCTGGAGCAGTGGAAACGCGTTCTCTGGAGTGATGAATCACGCTTCACCATCTGGCAGTCCGACGGACGAATCTGGGTTTGGCGGATGCCAGGAGAACGCTACCTGCCCGAATGCATAGTGCTAACTTTAGAGTTTGGTGGATGAAGAATAATGGCCTGGGGCTGTTTTTCATGGTTCAGGTCCTTTAGTTCCAGTGAAGGGAAATCTTAACACTACAGCATACTATACAATGATATTCTAGACGATTCTGTGCTTCCAACTTTGTGGCAACAGTTTGGGGAAGGCCCGTTCCTGTTTCAACATGACAATGCCCCCGTGCACAAAGCGAAGTCCATACAGAAATGGCTTGTCGAGGTCGGTGTGGAAGAACTTGACTGGCCTGCACAGAGCCCTGACCTCAACCCCATCGAACACCTTTGGAATGAATTGGAACACCGACTAATGAATTGGAACGCCAGGCCTAATCGCCCAACGTCAGTGCCCGACCTCACCAATGCTCTTGTGGCTGAAAGGAAGCAAGTCCCCGCAGCAATGTTCCAACATCTAGTGGAAAGCCTTCCCAGAAAAGTGGAGGCTGTTATAGCAGCAAAGGGGGGACTAACTCCATATTAATGCCCATGATTTTGGAATGAGATGTTGAACGAGCAAAAGTTTTGGTCAAAAGTTTTGAGAATGACACAAGTATTGGTTTTCACAAAGTCTGCTGCTTCAGTGTTTTTAGATATTTTTGTCAGATGTTACTATGGTATACTGAAGTATAATTACAAGCATTCCATAAGTGTGAAAGGCTTTTATTGACAATTACATTAAGTTTATGCAAAGAGTCAATATTTGCAGTGTTGATCCTTCTTTTTCAAGACCTTTGCAATCCGCCCTAGCATGCTGTCAATTAACTTCTGGGCCACATCCTGACTGATGGCAGCCCATTCTTGCACAATCAATGCTTGGAGTTTGTCAGAATTTCTGGGTTTTTGTTTGTCCACCCGCCTCTTGAGGATTGACCACAAGTTCTCAATGGGATTAAGTTCTGGGGAGTTTCCTGGCCATGGACCCAAAATGTCGATGTTTTGTTCCTCGAGCCACTTAGTTATCATTTTTGCCTTATGGCAAGGTGCTCCATCATGCTGGAAAAGGCATTGGTCATCAGCAAACTGTTCTTGGATGGTTGGGAGAAGTTGCTCTCAGAGGATGTGTTGGTACCATTCTTTATTCATGGCTGTGTTCTTAGGCAAAATTGTGAGTGAGCCCACTCCCTTGGCTGAGAAGCAACCCCACACATGAATGGCCTCAGGATGCTTTACTGTTGGCATGACACAGGACTGATGGTAGCGCTCACCTTGTCTTCTCCGGACAAGCTTTTTTCCGGATGCCCCAAACAATCGGAAAGGGGATTCATCAGAGAATATGACTTTACCAAAGTCCTCAGCAGTCCAATCCCTGTACCTTTTGCAGAATATCAGTCTATCCCTGATGTTTTTCCTGGAGAGAAGTGGCTTCCTCGCTGCCCTTCTTGACACCAGGCCATCCTCCAAAAGTCTTCGCCTCACTGTGCGTGCAGATGCACTCACACCTGCCTGCTGCCATTCCTGAGCAAGCTCTGCACTGGTGGTGCCCCGATCCCGCAGCTGAATCAACTTTAGTAGACGGTCTTGGCGCTTGCTGGACTTTCTTGGGCGCCCTGAAGCCTTCTTCACAACAATTGAACCTCTCTCCTTGACAATCTTACTAACAGCAATATCCTTGCCGGTGAAACCCTTTTTGTGCAAAGCAATGATGACGGCACGTGTTTCCTTGCAGGTAACCATGGTTAACAGAGGAAGAACAATGATTTCAAGCACCACCCTCCTTTTAAAGCTTCCAGTCTGTTATTCTAATTCAATCAGCATGACAGAGTGATCTCCAGCCTTGTTCTCATTGGTATCATTTGATTTACCCAACATGCCTACAACTTTGAAGATGCAAAATATTTTTTGTGTGTGAAACAAACAAGAAATAAGACAAAAAAACAGAACTTGAGCGTGCATAACCATTCACCCCCCATTGTTTCCCATTCTTCAAGGCAAAACTGCTCCAGCTTCTTCAAGTTGGATGGGTTCCGCTGGTGTACAGCAATCTTTAAGTCATACAACAGATTCTCAATTGGATTGAGGTCTGGGCTTTGACTAGGCCATTCCAAGACATTTAAATGTTTCCCGTTCAACCACTCAAGTGTTGCTTTAGCAGTATGCTTAGGGTCATTGTCCTGCTGGAAGGTGAACCTCTGTCCGCGTCTCAAATCTCTGGAAGACTGAAACAGGTTTCCCTCAAGAATGTCCCTGTATTTAGCGCCATCCATCATTCCTTCAATTCTGACCAGTTTCCCAGTCCCTGCTGATGAAAAACATCCCCAACAGCATGATGCTGCCACCACCATGCTTCACTGTGGGGATGGCTATTCGATGCTAATGCAGTACGCCACAGGATGTTTTTGTGCTGGTCAAGGGCAGTCAAGTCTGAGGAGAACCAGGGGCTATATCTGTTCTTAGTTCTGAATTTTTTGAATAGGGCATGTTAATTTTAAAATTGAGAGGAAAGCACTTTTAAATATAATTTAAATATATAATCATGCACTTGCTACAAGAAGGATATTTTAGTTACATTTGATTTATATTCTCCACCATTTAAAGTTATCAGCTGTCTTTTCCTCTGTACTTGTTGACAGTTAGACTAGAACTGTCCAAATCATATAGAGCTATAATTGATATGTATTCTTTAAATTCACCCTAACTACCACAAGAGGGCGGCAAATATACACAAACGTCGATAATAGCAGTCAGACCGCATTAATTCTCCCCTACCTGCCTCAGCTCCTCACGGCCACTCTCTCCTAGCTGGTAAAAATGCTGTTTGAGAGAAAAAGCAGTGAGTGGGTGGTCAGGGGACTCTTCCTGTATTCCAAATGGCACCCTATTCCCTACAGAGTGCAGTGTACTATCTTGGCACCCTATTCCCTACAGAGTGCAGTGTACTATCTTGGCACCCTATTCCCTACAGAGTGCAGTATACTATCTTGGGACCCTATTCCCTACAGAGTGCAGTGTACTATCCTGGCACCCTATTCCCTACAGAGTGCAGTGTACTATCTTGGCACCCTATTCCCTACAGAGTGCAGTATACTATCTTGGGACCCTATTCCCTACAGAGTGCAGTGTACTATCTTGGCACCCTATTCCCTACAGAGTGCAGTGTACTATCTTGGGACCCTATTCCCTACAGAGTGCAGTGTACTATCTTGGCACCCTATTCCCTACAGAGTGCAGTGTACTATCTTGGCACCCTATTCCCTACAGAGTGCAGTGTACTATCTTGGCACCCTATTCCCTACAGAGTGCAGTGTACTATCTTGGGACCCTATTCCCTACAGAGTGCAGTGTACTATCTTGGCACCCTATTCCCTACAGAGTGCAGTGTACTATCTTGGCACCCTATTCCCTACAGAGTGCAGTGTACTATCTTGGCACCGTATTCCCTACAGAGTGCAGTGTACTATCTTGGCACCCTATTCCCTACAGAGTGCAGTGTACTATCTTGGCACCCTATTCCCTACAGAGTGCAGTGTACTATCTTGGCACCCTATTCCCTACAGAGTGCAGTGTACTATCTTTGACCAGGACCCATAGGGAATAGGGTGCTGTTTGGGATGCAGAATGTTCCGGAATGTTCCTCACGTCCCCATGAATCAGCTGCTTAGGTTGTTTGGCAGAATAGAACAGATCTGAAGCGATGAAAGGAGGACACTTGGGACGTTCTTGAGAGAATTCATGAATGACACTACATTTGACTAAACTGATTCAAATTAGGTGGCTTATTAAGGTCATTGCTTCCCAGAAGAATCAGCATAAAATATGATGTACGCTTTACATACATCCAGCACCTATGGAGTACCAACGGCTAAATCAAATCACGAGCATCAGGGTTTTAATAGCAACTAACCTAACCCATGCTGTCAGTACATGTCAGAATACATATGATATAACTTCCCCATCTCCTCCTGTGGCTTGGAAACTGCATACTGTGGTGATGTATTCTATTCTAATGATGTGTTGTATTTTGAGAGAGAGAGAGAGAGAGAGAGAGAGAGAGAGAGAGAGAGAGAGAGAGAGAGAGAGAGAGAGAGAGAGAGAGAGAGAGAGAGAGAGAGAGAGAGAGAGAGAGAGAGAGAGAGAGAGAGAGAGAGTCATGTTTGATCTTTTTCTCAATAGTGTCGGTTAAAAGCAAGGATAAACCGATATGACGATATACCTTGTTCATATCGACATCGAACAATATCCACATCATACAGAATAATCAATATGGGTGTCCACTACTGGTAACTATGCACATCTCTGTAATGTAGTCTGTCATCGCTGTACATTATATCATGGATAATACGAAACAGTGTTTAAAGTACCATGACGTTCTCAACTGACCTGGTGGTCCTCATCAGGTTGAAGGTGGCATGTAGAAGTTGGTAAGCCAGCGTTATATTTGCATGGCATTGCATCAGTGTGTGGCCCATGGGCATTTACCTTCTTGCCAAGTTGCACCCTCCTAGGCCTTTGTCTCTCAATAATGACAGTAAACAGTAGCCTGATCACCGACAACGATGAGACAGCCTATAGGGAGGAGGTCAGAGACCTGGCCGTGTGGTGCCAGGACAACAACCTCTCCCTCAACGTGACCAAGACAAAGGAGATGATTGTGGACTACAGGAAAAAAAAAAAGGACTGAGCACGCCCCCATTCTCATCGACGGGGCTGTAGTGGAACAGGTTGAGAGCTTCAAGTTCCTTGGTGTCCACATCACCAACGAACTATCATGGTCCAAACACACCAAGACAGTCGTGAAGAGGGCACGACAAAGCCTATTCCCCCTCAGGAGACTGAAAAGATTTGGCATGGGTCCTCAGATCCTCAAAAAATTATACAGCTGCACCATCGAGAGCATCCTGACTGGTTGCATCACCGCCTGGTGTGGCAACTGCTTGGCCTCCGACCGCAAGGCACTACAGAGGGTAGTGCGTACAGCCCAGTACATCACTGGGGCCAAGCTTCCTGCCATCCAGGACCTCTATACCAGGCGGTGTCAGAGGAAGGCCCTAAAAATTGTCAAAGACTCCAGCCACCCTAGTCATAGACTGTTCTCTCTGCTACCGCACGGCAAGCGGTACCGGAGTGCCAAGTCTAGGTCCAAAAGACTTCTCAACAGCTTCTACCCCCAAGCCATAAGACTCCTGAACAGCTAATCATGGCTACCCGGACTATTTGCACTGCCCCCCCACCCCCATCCTTTTTACGCTGCTGCTACTCTGTTAAGTATTTATGCATAGTCACTTTAACTCTACCCACATGTACATATTACCTCAACTACCTCAACTAGCCGGTACCCCCGCACATTGACTCTGTACCGGTACCCCCCTGTATATAGCCTCCATACTGTTATTTTATTTTACTTCTGCTCTTTTTTTCTCAACACTTTTTTGTAGTTGTTTTATTTTTACTTTTTTGTTAAAAATAAATGCACTGTTGGTTAAGGGCTGTAAGTATGCATTTCACTGTAATGTCTGCACCTGTTGTATTCGGCGCATGTGGCCAATACAATTTGATTTGATTTGATTTGAATAAAATACTTTAATTCACACAACAGTCTCTGCTAGGCTGCATTCCATGTCGTCGTTGAAATCACAGTTAAAGTTAGCAAGCCAGCAGGGTGGGTAGAGCTTGGGATGAGCATGTTTAAAGCCACACTCATTAATTTGAGTTGTTGACCCTCAAAGACTGGGCCAACAACAACAAAGATGTTAACAATGGGACAGATATAAGCACCTCCCAAATTATTATTAATATTATTATTACTGCATTGAACAAATGTTGTCTTCAAATTGTTAGGAGGGGTGTGATATTCATGTTAAAAGGGTGTGTGCCCCTTTAAGAGCGTTTGAGAACGCTGTCTTCATAACCAAGTGGGAGGTGGGAATTTACCAGTTGTGAAAGTCTTAAATACAAGTTGGATGCAGTCTAGCGCGTTGAACGTGTTGAGAAATTCCAATTGGCTAATGGCCAACAAGCTGTGTCAACCATTGGTTGATGCATGCAATGTCTGAGCTGGGGTAGAAAAACAGGATATGCGATTAAAGGGATACTGAGAAATTCTGGCATTAAAGGGATACTGAGAGATTCTGGCATTAAAGGGATACTGAGAGATTCTGGCATTAAATGGATACTGAGAGATTCTGGCATTAAAGGGATACTGAGAGATTCTGGCATTAACCCATTTAAACAGTCGGATTTTGATGGGGGTTTGTTCATTACGTTAATTAGATTTCCGCGGTGGCGGGGGAAGTTGTAGGCCAAGTTAATATATTGGGCCACAATAGTGAGAGAAAAAAAAAACGTTATACTTTGCAGGCTCTAAAGAAGTTAAAGTTGTGCTTATCAACAAATAAGTCATA
Source organism: Coregonus lavaretus (assembly GCF_964263955.1). Classification (NCBI taxonomy): domain Eukaryota; kingdom Metazoa; phylum Chordata; class Actinopteri; order Salmoniformes; family Salmonidae; genus Coregonus; species Coregonus lavaretus. The sequence continues at coordinate 19,695 of NW_028163006.1, read as the reverse complement.
TTATGCATTATTAAGGTGTGTAGTGTGATTCAGAGAATAAGTCATATTATGCATTATTAAGGTGTCTAGTGTGATTCAGAGAAGTGTACTTTTACAGACGAGTTTGGCATCAGAAGTCTGTATTCAACAGCTTAAAAAACAAATATATTGTTGAAATTAAAAAATATATATTTTCTTTGTAAATGTCTGAAAGGACTAGTTTGTGCCTTCAATTTCAATACATTGAATCCATGATGCTCGTGGTATATGAAAATATTTTAACGGTTACATTTGTGACAAATGGGAAAATACAATGGCTCTAACTGTTATATATATATATATATATATATTTATTCAGAGCAGATTATTTAATTTTCAGTAAATTGAGTTGGGTTATGGATATACTTGATCAAGATTATCTTACAGGTGATTATACCATTATCCATTAGCCTTTACAAATGTTTAAATCAGTCATTTTGACTGGAAGAAGTCATATTTTATTATTACGGAGGGAATTGGCCGTGTATAGACCCATAAACACATTGTTTAGTGTAGTTCGTTAGGATCCCCATTAACTTCTGCACATGCAGCAGCTGCTCTTCCTGGGGTCAAACCTCTGTGTCTTTGTGAGACGCGGTGTGGGTGAACGGATGATCTCTGCATGTGTATTTTGATGCAAAGAAACCACTACTAAAGGACACCAATAAGAAAAAGAGACCTGATTGGGCCAAGAAACACGAGCAATGGACATTAGACCGGTGGAAATGTGTCCTTTGGTCTGATGAGTCCAAATTTGAGATTTTGGGTTCAAACCTCCGTGTCTTTGTGAGACGCGGTGTTGGTGAACGGATGATCTCTGCATGTGTATTTCCCACCGTAAAGCATGGAGGAGGAGGTGTGATGGTGTGGGGATGCTTTGCTGGTGACACTGTCTGTGATTTATTTAGAATTCAAGGCACACTTAACCAGCATGGCTACCACATCATTCTGCAGCGATACGCCATCCCATCTGGTTTGGGCTTAGTGGGACTATAATTTATTTTTCAACAGGACAATGACAAACACACCTCCAGGCTGTGTAGGGGCTATTTTACCAAGAAGAAGAGTGATGGAGTGCTGCATCAGATGACCTGGCCTCCACAAACCCCCGACCTCAACCCAATTGAGATGGTTTTGGATGAGTCGGACGGCAGAGTGAAGGAAAAGCAGCCAACAAGTGCTCAGCATATGTGGGAACTCCTTCAAGACTGTTGGAAAAGCATTCCAGGTGAAGCTGGTTGAGAGAATGCCAAGAGTGTGCAAAGCTGTCATCAAGGCAAAGGGTGGCTATTTGAAGAGTCTCAAATATTACATATATTTTGATTTGTTATATATATGTCATATGTGTTATTTCATAGTTTTGATGTCTTCACTATTATTCTACAATGTAAAAAATAGTAAAAATAAAGAAAAACCCTTGAATGAGTAGGTTGTCCTAACTCTTGACTGGTACTGTGTATATATATATACAGTGAGGGAAATGCAAATCAATTTATAAATTTTTTTACATGCGTTTTTCTGGATTTTGTTGTTGTGATTCTGTCTCTCACTGTTCAAATAAACCTACCATTAAAAGTATAGACTGATCATTTCTTTGTCAGTGGGCAAACATACAAAATCAGCAGGGGATCAAATACTTTTTTCCCTCACTGTATGTACACACAAAAGTATGTGGACACCCCTTCAAATTAGTGGATTCAGCTATTTCAGCCACACCCGTTGCTGACAGGTGTGTAAAAGCGAGCTCACATTCATGCAATCTCCATAGACAAACATTCGCAGTAGAATGGTCTTACTGAAGAGCTCAGTGACTTTCAACGTGGAACCGTCATAAGATGCCACCTTTCCAACAAGTCAGTTCATCAAATTTCTGCCATGCTAGAGCTGCCCCGGTCAACTGTAAGAGCTGTTATTGTGAAGTGTAAACGTCTTGGAGCAACAACGGCTCAGCCGTGAAGTGGTAGGCCACACAAGCTCACAGAACGGGAATGCCGAGTGCTGAAGCCCGTTGCGAGTAAAAAATAATCTGTTGTCGGTTGCAACACTCACTACCGAGTTCCAAACTGCCGCTGGAAGCCAGAGAACTGTTCGTCAGGAGCTTCATGAAATGGGTTTCCATGGCCGAGCAGCCGCACACAAGCCTAAGATCACCATTCGCAATGCCAAGCGTCAGCTGGAGTGGTGTAAAGCTCACCGCCATTCGACTCTGGAGCAGTGGAAACGCGTTCTCTGGAGTGAGGAATCACGCTTCACCATCTGATGGACATATCTGGGTTTGGTGGATGCCAGGAGAACGCTACCTGCCCGAATGCATAGTGCCAACTGTAAAGTTTGGTGGAGGAGGAATAATGGTCTTGGGTTGTTTTTCATGGTTCGGACTAGGCCCCTTAGTGAAGGGAAATCTTAACGCTACAGCATAATATGACATTCTAGATGATTCTGTGCTTCCAACTTTGTGGCAACAGTTTGGGGAAGGCCCTTTCCTGTTTCAGCATGACAATGCCCCCGTGCACAAAGCGATGTCCATACAGAAATGGCTTGTCGAGGTCGGTGTGGAAGAACTTGACTGACCTGCACAGAGCCCTGACCTCTACCCCATCGAACACCTTTGGGATGAATTGGAACGCCGACTACGAGCCAGGCCTAATCGCTCAACATCAGTGCCAGACCTCAATACTAAATACTTATTTCCCTCATTAAAATGCAAATCAATTTATAACATTTTTGACATGCGTTTTTCTGGATTTTTTTGTTGTTATTCTGTCTCTCACTGTTCAAATAAACCTACCATTAAAATTATAGACTGATCATTTCATTGTCAGTGGGCAAACATACAAAATCGGCAGGGGATCAAATACTTTTTTCCCTCACTGTATACAGAAACATAAAAAATAAATAAAATAAGAGTTATATTTTGGAAAGACACAGAGACAGCAAAAAACACTGTTTACGCACTATTCATACATATTCATTCAGTGTCTCTTGCACAGTGGTAGACCTTGGTAGAGATGGCAGACATGGTTTATGTGCTGAATAGTCACAAGGTTAGATCATGCCTCGGCACAAATCTGTGTGTAAACCATCATTTCCACTCAAAGTGTGAGATTTGCTTGAGAGTGTGCGTACATTTACACATAGCCATGACCTAGTGGTGGAATCAGGGAACTGCTTGACAAGAGCAGAATGGGGAAAATATACGTTGAAAATGTGTGAAATTGTGAGAGTAATAATTAAATCATTTTTTCAATTTAATTGTAACCTTGGACAGGTTATATCTTATACACTGAGAACATTAAGGACACCTGCTCTTTCCATTTAATTGTAACCTTGGACAGGTTATATCTTATACACTGAGAACATTAAGGACACCTGCTCTTTCCATGACGTAGACTGACCAGGTGAATCCAGGTGAAAAGTCCCTTATTGATGTCACTTGTTAAATCCACTTCAATCAGTGTAGATGAAGGGGAGGAGACGGGGTTAGAGAAGGATTTTTAAGCCTTGAGACAATTGAGACATGGATTGTGTTATGTGTGCCATTCAGAGGGTGAATGGGCAAGACAAAATATTTAATTGCCTTTGAACGGGGTATGGTAGTAGGTGCCAGGCGCACCGGTTTGAGTGTGTCAAGAACTGCAACGTGGCTTGGTTTTTCACGCTCCACAGTATCCCGTGTGTATCAAGAATGGTCCACCCCCCAAAGGACATCCAGCCAACTTGACACAACTGTGGGAAGCATTGTAGTCAACATTGGCCAGCCTCCCTGTCGAACTCTTTAGACACCTTGTAGTCCATGCCCCGACAAATTGAGGCTTTTCTGAGGGCAAAAAGGGAGTTTAAACTAAATATTAGGAAGGTGTTCCTAATGTTTAGTTCAGTCAGTATATATATATATATATTTTTTTGTTTTCATTTTTTTAAAACAGGGTAGAAATTTGCAGTATCATAGCTACTCATGCTATTAAACACATTTCGCCAGAGAATATTTAGCTTTTTTAGAGATCAGGGATTCTTGAAAGACTGAATCTCCGTCAGCCCACGCCCTTTCAATTTCTAGACAATAAAGCATTTGACCTTTCCATTGCGTGAACGACAGAGAATTGGCTGTCTGCATATTTCATGTCTTGAAACAGATGGATTAAAAGTACATTTACATTGCAATAACTCTGACATCCATCTTTCCAACTCTGCCCATAACTTCATAACATTCCCAGAAGGCATGAATTATTGACTCATTAGTAGTTTTACACTTCAGACATGAGTCTGCCGTTGTGCTGTTGAATTTGTGAATTTTGCATAATAAATTCTATACATTAATTTATACTGGATTAAGCGTATATTTTCGTTAACTGTAATCTCATTAGTTATGTTCCAACATTCCCTCCATCTTGTGCCAATATCAGTTATTTTTAAGTCTTGGTTCCAATAGTTTATATTTTTTTCTAAGAGGTTGTCAGTTGGACATGCTCTCTGTAAGGTTTTTCAATATCTTACCTATCATATGAATATCTCTTTCTGACTCAAATAGGATTCCCTCAAGATTGCTCTGATGTCCAAAAGATTTCAAATCGAAATATTGTGATATAATCAATCAGTCACATTTATTTATAAAGCCCTTTTTACATCAGCAGATGTCACAAACTGCTATACAGAAACCCAGCCTAAAACCCCAAACAGCAAGCAATGCAGGAAAACTCCCTAGAAAAGCAGAAACCTAGGAAGAATCCTAGAGAGGAACCAGGCTCTGAGGGGTGGCCAGTCCCCTTCTGGCTGTGCCTGTGGAGATTATAAGAGTACATGGCCATTAAGGCCAGATTTTTCTCCAAGATGTTCAAACCTTCATAGATGACCAGCAGGGTCAAATAATAATCACAGTGGCTGTAGAGGGTGCAACAGGTCAGTACCTCAGGAGTAAATGTCAGTTGGCTTTTCATAGCCGAGCATTCAGAGGTCGAGACAACAGGTGCGGTAGAGAGAGAGAGTTGAAAACAGCAGGTCTGGGACAAGGTAGCACGTCCGGTGAACAGGTCAGGGTTCCATAGCCACAGGCAGAAGAGTGGAAACTGGAGCAGCAGCATGACCAGGTGGACTGGGGACAGCCAGGAGTCATCAGGCCAGGTAGTCCTGAGGCATGATCCTAGGGCTCAGGTCCTCCGGGAGGGGAGGGAGGGAGAGAGAATTAGAGGGAGCATACTTAAATTCACACCAGATAAGACAGGAGAATAACACCAGATATAACAGACTGACCCTAGCCCCCTGGCACATAGACTATTGCAGCATAGATACTGGAGGCTGAGACAGGGTGGGTCGGGGGACACTGTGGCCCAGTCCGAAGACACCCCCGGACAGGGCCAACCAGGCAGGATATAACCCCACCCACTTTGCCAAAGCACAGCCCCCACACCACCAGAGGGATATCAACAGACCACCAACCTACTACCCTGAGACAAGGCTGAGTATAGCCCACAAAGATCTCCTCCACCGCACGAGCCCAAGAGGGCGCAAAACCGGACAGGAAGATCACGTCTGTGACTCAACCCACCCAAGTGATGCACCCCTCCTAGGGACGGCATGGGAGAGCACTAGTAAGCCAGTGACTCAGCCCCAGTAATAGGGTCAGAGGCAGAGAATCCCAATGGAGAGACGGGAACCGGCCAGGCAGAGACAGCAAGGGCGGTTCGTTGCTTCAGTGCCTTGCCATTCAACTTCGCACCCCTGGGCCGGACTACACTCAATCGTAGGACCTACTGAAGAGAGGAGTCTTCAGTAAAGACTTAAAGGTTGAGACTGAGTCTGCGTCTCTCACTTGGATAGGAAGATCATTCCATAAAAATGGAGCTCTACAGGAGAAAGCCCTGCCTCCAGCTGTTTAGTTAGAAATTCTAGGGACAATAAGGAGGCCTGCGTCTTGTGACCGTAGCATACGTGTAGGTATGTACGGCAGGACCAAACCGGAGAGATAGGTAGGAGCAAGCCCATGTAATGCTTTGTAGGTTAGCAGTAAAACCTTGAAATCAGCCCCAGCCTTAACAGGAAGCCAGTGTAGAGAGGCTAGCACTGGAGTAAATGTTGGTTCTAGTCAAGACTCTAGCAGCCGTGTTTAGCACAACCTGAAGTTTATTTAGTGCTTTATATGGGTTGGAAAAATAGGATGATCGAGCTCTTTGATATTGTACGGTACCGTCTTTCCAAGCTAGTCGGAAGACTTCCAGTTTGGTGGAGCGCCATTTCCGTTCCAATTTTCTGGAAGCTTGCTTCAGGGCTCGGGTATTTTCTGTACACCAGGGAGCAAATTTCTTGTGACAAACGTTTTTTGTTTTTAGGGGTGGGACTGCATCTAGGGTATTACGCAAGGTTACATTTAGATCCTCAGTTAGTTGGTTAACCCATTTTTGTACTCCGACGTCCTTGTGTAAGTGGAGGGAGTCTGGAAGGGCATCTAGGAATCTTTGGGTTGTACGAGAATTTATAGCACGGCTTTTGATCATCCTTGGTTGGGGTCTGAGCAGATTATTTGTTGCGATTGCAAACGTAATAAGATGGTGGTCCGATAGTCCAGGATTATGAGGAAAAACATATAGATCCACAATATTTATTCCACGGTACAAAACTAGATCCAGGGTATGACTGTGGCAATGAGTAGGCCCGGAGACATGTTGGACAAAACCCACTGAGTCAATGATGGCTCTGAAAGCCTTTTGGAGTGGGTCTGTGGACTTGTCCATGTGAATATTAAAGTCACCAAAAATTAGAATGTCATCTGCCATGACTACAAGGTCCGATAGGAATTCAGAGAACTGAGTGAGGAACACTGCACCCTGTCTCATTGTGGAGCTAGAGGAGTTAGAGCCCTGTCTATGTTCATAGATAAGAACTCCCGAGTGGCGTAGTGGTCTAAGGCACTGCATCGCAGTGCTAACTGTGCCACTAGAGATCCTGGTTCGAGTCCAGGCTCTGTCGCGACCGGGAGACCCATGTGCGGCGCACAATTGGTCCAGCGTCGTCCAAGGTAGGGGAGGGTTTGGCCGGCAGCGATGTGGGTTCGTTTCCCACGGGGGGCCAGTAAAAAAAAAAAAAAAAAACATGTATGCATTCACTAACTGTAAGTCACTCTGGATAAGAGCATCTGCAAATTGACTAAAATAAGATGAGAGCACCCTTCCCGGATGGAGTCCGTCACTCCTCAGCAGGCCAGGATTGGTCCTGTTTGTGGGTGAGTCCCAAAAAGAGGGCCAGTTATCTACAAATTCTACCTTTTGGGAGGAACAGAAAACAGTTTTCAACCAGCGATTGAGTTGTGAGACTCTGCTGTAGAGCTCATCACTCGCCCTAACTGGGAGGGGGCCAGAGACAATTACTCGATGCCAACACATCTTTCTAGCTAATTTACACGCTGAAGCTATGTTGCTCTTGGTGACCTCTGACTGTTTCATCCTAACATCGTTGGTGATGACGTGGATAACAATATCCCTATACTCTCTACACTCGCCAGTTTTACCCTTAGCCAGCACCATCTTCAGATTAGCCTTTACGTCAGTAGCCCTGCCCCCTTGTAAACAGTGTATGATCGATGGATGATTATTTTTAAGTCTAATATTGCGCGTAATGGAATCGCCAATGACTAGGGTTTTCAATTTGTCATAGCTAATGGTGGGAGGCTTCGGCGGCTCAGACCCCGTAACGGGTGGAGAAGAGACCTGAGAAGGCTCTGCCTCTGACCCCGACTCGTTGCTTAATGGGGAGAACCGGTTGAAAGTTTCTGTTGGCTGAATGAGCGACACCGGTTGAGCATGCCGACAGCATTTCTTTCCAGAAGCCTTGAGAAAATTGTCCAGCTGCGGGGACTGTGCGTGGGGATTTATACTACTATCTGTACTTACTGGTGGCACAGACGCTGTTTCATCCTTTCCTACACTTAAATTGCCCATGCCTAACGATTGCATCTGAAGCTGTGCTTGTACAGTGGGGAAAAAAGTATTTAGTCAGCCACCAATTGTGCAAGTTCTCCCACTTAAAAAGATGAGAGAGGCCTGTAATTTTCATCATAGGTACACGTCAACTATGACAGACAAAATGAGAGAAACAAATTCCAGAAAATCACATTGTAGGATTTTTAATGAATTTATTTGCAAATTATGGTGGAAAATAAGTATTTGGTCACCTACAAACAAGCAAGATTTCTGGCTCTCACAGACCTGTAACTTCTCCTTTAAGAGGCTCCTCTGTCCTCCACTCGATACATGTATTAATGGCACCTGTTTGAACTTGTTATCAGTATAAAAGACACCTGTCCACAACCTCAAACAGTCACACTCCAAACTCCACTATGGCCAAGACCAAAGAGCTGTCAAAGGACACCAGAAACAAAATTGTAGACCTGCACCAGGCTGGGAAGACTGAATTTGCAATAGGTAAGCAGCTTGGTTTGAAGAAATCAACTGTGGGAGCAATTATTAGGAAATGGAAGACATACAAGACCACTGATAATCTCCCTCGATCTGGGGCTCCACGCAAGATCTCACCCCGTGGGGTCAAAATGATAACAAGAACGGTGAGCAAAAATCCCAGAACCACACGGGGGACCTAGTGAATGACCTGCAGAGAGCTGGGACCAAAGTAACAAAGCCTACCATCAGTAACACACTACGCCGCCAGGGACTCAAATCCTGCAGTGCTAGACGTGTCCCCCTGCTTAAGCCAGTACATGTCCAGGCCCGTCTGAAGTTTGCTAGAGTGCATTTGGATGATCCAGAAGAGGATTGGGAGAATGTCATATGGTCAGATGAAACCAAAATATAATTTTGGGTAAAAACTCAACTCGTTGTGTTTGGAGGACAAAGAATGCTGAGTTGCATCCAAAGAACACAATACCTACTGTGAAGCATGGGGCTGGAAACATCATGCTTTGGGGCTGTTTTTCTGCAAAGGGACCAGGACGACTGATCCGTGTAAAGAAAATAATGAATGGGGCCATGTATCGTGAGATTTTGAGTGAAAACCTCCTTCCATCAGCAAGGGCATTGAAGATGAAACGTGGCTGGGTCTTTCAGCATGACAATGATCCCAAACACACCGCCCGGGCAACGAAGGAGTGGCTTCGTAAGAAGCATTTCAAGGTCCTGGAGTGGCCTAGCCAGTCTCCAGATCTCAACCCCATAGAAAATCTTTGGAGGGAGTTGAAAGTCAGTGTTGCCCAGCCACAGCCCCAAAACATCACTGCTCTAGAGGAGATCTGCATGGAGGAATGGGCCAAAATACCAGCTACAGTGTGTGAAAACCTTGTGAAGACTTACAGAAAACGTTTGACCTGTGTCATTGCCAACAAAGGGTATATAACAAAGGTTTGAGAAACTTTTGTTATTGACCAAATACTTATTTTCCACCATAATTTGCAAAGAAATTCATTAAAAATCCTACAATGTGATTTTCTGGATATTTTTTTCTGATTTTGTCTGTCATAGTTGACGTGTACCTATGATGAAAATTACAGGCCTCTCTCATCTTTTTAAGTGGGAGAACTTGCACAATTGGTGGCTGACTAAATACTTTTTTTCCCCACTGTAACACAGCTATCCTCACCATAAGGTGATAGTGATGGCATAGTGTTAATGTTACTACTTAGCTTTTTCGGCTGGTGGAGGTCCTGTAGAACCATGTCCAGATAAAGGGTCCTGTAGAACCATGTCCAGATAAAGGGTCCTGTAGAACCATGTCCAGATAAAGGGTCCTGTAGAACCATGTCCAGATAAAGGGTCCGGGGTAAAAAGGTTGGTTGGTAAATTTATTAAAAGTAAAACCCCAAAAGTTTGGCAGATAGCCAAGCAGCAACAAACACAACAGCACGGATACAAGTCCGGAAGTTGAGGGCGGAGCAACGAGGACGGAACACAACGGCTCAGAGAGAAATAACAGAGCTGAGAAACCACCGTTTTGCAACGAGTGCCAATGTTACCTCTGTTGATGGGTCTGATCATGATGTTACCTCTGTTGATGGGTCTGATCATGATGTTACCTCTGTTGATGGGTCTGATCATGATGTTACCTCTGTTGATGGGTCTGATCATGATGTTACCTCTGTTGATGGGTCTGATCATGATGTTACCTCTGTTGATAGGTCTGATCATGATGTTACCTCTGTTGATGGGTCTGATCATGATGTTACCTCTGTTGATGGGTCTGATCATGATGTTACCTCTGTTGATGGGTCTGATCATGATGTTACCTCTGTTGATGGGTCTGATCATGAACGGTTTCTCCCCTCCCTGAGTTGGGAGGCCTATTTTGGGTCTGATCATGAACGGTTTCTCCCCTCCCTGAGTTGGGAGGCCTATTTTGGGTCTGATCATGAACGGTTTCTCCCCTCCCTGAGTTGGGAGGCCTATTTTGGGTCTGATCATGAACGGTTTCTCCCCTCCCTGAGTTGGGAGGCCTATTTTGGGTCTGATCATGAACGGTTTCTCCCCTCCCTGAGTTGGGAGGCCTATTTTGGGTCTGATCATGAACGGTTTCTCCCCTCCCTGAGTTGGGAGGCCTATTTTGGGTCTGATCATGAACGGTTTCTCCCCTCCCTGAGTTGGGAGGCCTATTTTGGGTCTGATCATGAACGGTTTCTCCCCTCCCTGAGTTGGGAGGCCTATTTTGGGTCTGATCATGAACGGTTTCTCCCCTCCCTGAGTTGGGAGGCCTATTTTGGGTCTGATCATGAACGGTTTCTCCCCTCCCTGAGTTGGGAGGCCTATTTTGGGTCTGATCATGAACGGTTTCTCCCCTCCCTGAGTTGGGAGGCCTATTTTGGGTCTGATCATGAACGGTTTCTCCCCTCCCTGAGTTGGGAGGCCTATTTTGGGTCTGATCATGAACGGTTTCTCCCCTCCCTGAGTTGGGAGGCCTATTTTGGGTCTGATCATGAACGGTTTCTCCCCTCCCTGAGTTGGGAGGCCTATTTTGGGTCTGATCATGAACGGTTTCTCCCCTCCCTGAGTTGGGAGGCCTATTTTGGGTCTGATCATGAACGGTTTCTCCCCTCCCTGAGTTGGGAGGCCTATTTTGGGTCTGATCATGAACGGTTTCTCCCCTCCCTGAGTTGGGAGGCCTATTTTGGGTCTGATCATGAACAGTTTCTCCCCTCCCTGAGTTGGGAGGTCTGATCATGAACAGTTTCTCCCCTCCCTGAGTTGGGAGGTCTGATCATGAACAGTTTCTCCCCTCCCTGAGTTGGGAGGTCTGATCATGAACAGTTTCTCCCCTCCCTGAGTTGGGAGGTCTGATCATGAACGGTTTCTCCCCTCCCTGAGTTGGGAGGCCTGATCATGAACGGTTTCTCCCCTCCCTGAGTTGGGAGGCCTGATGATGAACGGTTTCTCCCCTCCCTGAGTTGGGAGGCCTGATCATGAACGGTTTCTCCCCTCCCTGAGTTGGGAGGTCTGATCATGAACGGTTTCTCCCCTCCCTGAGTTGGGAGGTCTGATCATGAACGGTTTCTCCCCTCCCTGAGTTGGGAGGTCTGATCATGAACGGTTTCTCCCCTCCCTGAGTTGGGAGGTCTGATCATGAACGGTTTCTCCCCTCCCTGAGTTGGGAGGTCTGATCATGAACGGTTTCTCCCCTCCCTGAGTTGGGAGGTCTGATCATGAACGGTTTCTCCCCTCCCTGAGTTGGGAGGTCTGATCATGAACGGTTTCTCCCCTCCCTGAGTTGGGAGGTCTGATCATGAACGGTTTCTCCCCTCCCTGAGTTGGGAGGTCTGATCATGAACGGTTTCTCCCCTCCCTGAGTTGGGAGGTCTGATCATGAACGGTTTCTCCCCTCCCTGAGTTGGGAGGTCTGATCATGAACGGTTTCTCCCCTCCCTGAGTTGGGAGGTCTGATCATGAACGGTTTCTCCCCTCCCTGAGTTGGGAGGCCTGATCATGAACGGTTTCTCCCCTCCCTGAGTTGGGAGGCCTGATCATGAACGGTTTCTCCCCTCCCTGAGTTGGGAGGTCTGATCATGAACGGTTTCTCCCCTCCCTGAGTTGGGAGGTCTGATCATGAACGGTTTCTCCCCTCCCTGAGTTGGGAGGTCTGATCATGAACAGTTTCTCCCCTCCCTGAGTTGGGAGGTCTGATCATGAACGGTTTCTCCCCTCCCTGAGTTGGGAGGCCTGATCATGAACGGTTTCTCCCCTCCCTGAGTTGGGAGGCCTGATCATGAACGGTTTCTCCCCTCCCTGAGTTGGGAGGTCTGATCATGAACGGTTTCTCCCCTCCCTGAGTTGGGAGGTCTGATCATGAACGGTTTCTCCCCTCCCTGAGTTGGGAGGTCTGATCATGAACAGTTTCTCCCCTCCCTGAGTTGGGAGGTCTGATCATGAACGGTTTCTCCCCTCCCTGAGTTGGGAGGTCTGATCATGAACGGTTTCTCCCCTCCCTGAGTTGGGAGGTCTGATCATGAACGGTTTCTCCCCTCCCTGAGTTGGGAGGTCTGATCATGAACGGTTTCTCCCCTCCCTGAGTTGGGAGGTCTGATCATGAACGGTTTCTCCCCTCCCTGAGTTGGGAGGTCTGATCATGAACGGTTTCTCCCCTCCCTGAGTTGGGAGGTCTGATCATGAACGGTTTCTCCCCTCCCTGAGTTGGGAGGCCTGATCATGAACGGTTTCTCCCCTCCCTGAGTTGGGAGGCCTGATCATGAACGGTTTCTCCCCTCCCTGAGTTGGGAGGTCTGATCATTAACGGTTTCTCCCCTCCCTGAGTTGGGAGGTCTGATCATGAACGGTTTCTCCCCTCCCTGAGTTGGGAGGTCTGATCATGAACAGTTTCTCCCCTCCCTGAGTTGGGAGGTCTGATCATGAACGGTTTCTCCCCTCCCTGAGTTGGGAGGTCTGATCATGAACGGTTTCTCCCCTCCCTGAGTTGGGAGGTCTGATCATGAACGGTTTCTCCCCTCCCTGAGTTGGGAGGCCTGATCATGAACGGTTTCTCCCCTCCCTGAGTTGGGAGGCCTGATCATGAACGGTTTCTCCCCTCCCTGAGTTGGGAGGCCTGATCATGAACGGTTTCTCCCCTCCCTGAGTTGGGAGGTCTGATCATGAACGGTTTCTCCCCTCCCTGAGTTGGGAGGCCTGATCATGAACGGTTTCTCCCCTCCCTGAGTTGGGAGGTCTGATCATGAACGGTTTCTCCCCTCCCTGAGTTGGGAGGTCTGATCATGAACGGTTTCTCCCCTCCCTGAGTTGGGAGGCCTGATCATGAACGGTTTCTCCCCTCCCTGAGTTGGGAGGTCTGATCATGAACGGTTTCTCCCCTCCCTGAGTTGGGAGGTCTGATCATGAACGGTTTCTCCCCTCCCTGAGTTGGGAGGTCTGATCATGAACGGTTTCTCCCCTCCCTGAGTTGGGAGGTCTGATCATGAACGGTTTCTCCCCTCCCTGAGTTGGGAGGTCTGATCATGAACGGTTTCTCCCCTCCCTGAGTTGGGAGGTCTGATCATGAACGGTTTCTCCCCTCCCTGAGTTGGGAGGTCTGATCATGAACGGTTTCTCCCCTCCCTGAGTTGGGAGGTCTGATCATGAACGGTTTCTCCCCTCCCTGAGTTGGGAGGTCTGATCATGAACGGTTTCTCCCCTCCCTGAGTTGGGAGGTCTGATCATGAACGGTTTCTCCCCTCCCTGAGTTGGGAGGTCTGATCATGAACGGTTTCTCCCCTCCCTGAGTTGGGAGGTCTATTTCCTATTATTGGTTTCACAGTTGTCACAAGTTGTCTAGCCTAACAGTACTCCTTCTCCTTTGTTGTCTGGCCTAACTCCTACTCACATTGCTAAATAGTAACACAATGTCATAATCTTTACTTGTCCTACGCACACACATTATTAGATTATAGTCTCATGATTGTGTGTAATAATTAGTCATTACCAAATTATTCTATCAATCCACCCTTTGACTAAATATTACACACATACTCACAAAATATATCTTGTTATAAAAATGAATCACACATATTAAAGCATATAGGTTCATTTGCATATATAATGAATCACTAGTACAAAACACACTATAATAACACAATTTGCCTGGCATGCTACCAAATTTTACTTCCATCCATAACACTTCTTGTTAGGATATTCGTTATAGACTTCATTGAAAAGATAGTATACTAAACATTAAAAATGGTCTCATTTAATACAGGTTCATCAGGGTTAAAATCTTCTGCCTCGTCCACCAGAGCAGGAGGATATAGGTCGTCGTTCCATCGGTCTGAGTAGGGAATGGGCCCATAGCTCACCATCTGCTGGGCTACTGCTTTGTCCAACGCCTTGCTCACCAACCCTCTGACACAGGGAATAAGACAACATCCACAAAGAACAAACATACCCATACAAGCTATAGCTGCACCCAGAATAGTTGCAACAATAGCTTTCCATTTTCAAAACATGTTATCAAAACCAACCGGTTAGTGAGTTATCGATACCCGAGTTCTCAGCCAGTTCGTTCGCCAGCGTGGTGAGTCCCTAAAGAGCCTTGGTCACTGACCCGTCAGGTGCTGTATTGTTGGGGATGAAAGTACAGCACATAGATCCAAACAAAACACAAACTCCACCCCGTTCAGCCAAAAGCATATCTAAAGCTATTCTATTCTGACATGCCACTAAGCTAGTTGCCGCTGTCTGCTCAGCCAATCCCTTTATTGCATCACGAGTGTGGTTAATTAATCTCTGTTGGTTGTAGTAGATGTAGTTTATCCAATCCACATTCTTATTAATTGTTGACCACCAGAAAATACTTGATTCAAAACCAGCTGCGATCTGATTCCTAGCTTTGAATTCTTCTAGAACCCCTTGAGGGACTCCTTATCCCATCAATATATATCCTCTCATCAAAGGATCCCGGAAGGAGGTCTCACTTTTTACGCGACAACCCATCAGTCTCTGACATGTTAGATCATTTGATGAGAGTAAAAGGCGTTACCAGCTGAGCTAACGCACAGGTTCCAGTCCAATTCACATGTAGTCTGGTCCATAGTCTGTTACCACCACACAACCACCAGATGTCAGTGCTGTCCTGATTTTGGTTCCTAAAATCCTCTGGCTGAAACAAAGAGGAGAGATTAGTCATGGTGTCTTTGGTCGTGACATTCTCTGTGTGGGAGCAAGAGCTAAGATGCCCTACCTCGTACCCCATCTTGTCCATCCTAGAAAAGCAATAATACGCCTCCACGGATACTTCAAAAGGTGGTAATCTAGGTCTAGGAGTCTTTGATACCGCAAGTTAACACAAGATATATATCTCCCGTCCTTTATAACACTACCAGCCAGCCTTGGCTCGAGAGACCCCAACTGGTCCGCGAAGACCTCAAAGGTGATGTCCTTTCCTACAGTCACTAATACTTCCCCTTTCCCTACGTCAAGCTGTATTTTCTGCCTGCTTTTGCTTTCCGAGGGCATGTTCTTACTAACTTGAGTTGGGTTAACTACTACTTCTGGCGAGTCGGGAGGGTTTGGGTGTGCTAGGAATATGGCTCCCACAATCAGACAGCCACCTACCGTCATGAAACATGTAAATCCCCACCCTCGTCCTGCGAACATGTCAGACGCCAGAAGCCAACCCATTGCTTTACCTTCTACCGAACTCACACAGGGATGATCAGACAGGGTAAGGGAATCTTCGTTAAGGAGCCAACCCCCTAGCCCTAGTGGTGATCGGTTCTTTCTCCTAACTCTGTGTTTGTTCGTCAGGTGTGGCTGGGTTTACCTTTTTGCAATGTGTGACATGCACCCAGGTGGATCTTTCCACAATTCTTACAGTGAAGGCCGTCAAAAACAGGACCTGATATGGACCTTCCCAACGGGGCTGCTTCCAGTCTTTCTTCTTTAAGGATTGGATCCACACCCAGTCACCTGGTTGGATAGAGTGGGTTACCTTCTCCTTTAGTTCTCCTGTGGAGCACAAAACCTTTGACATACGGGTGTGGTTAATAAACAACCTTCTCATGTGTTCGGCTAGGGTGTTCTCAGTTTCTATCTCTGCCTGCTCTGGTCCGCCTAACTCAGTCATTCTGTATGGTCTCCCAAATACCTTCTCCAAGGGGGATAACCCATCTTTATCTGGGGTTACTCTAATGGTGATCAACACTATTGGTAGGCATTGTACCCAATTTCTTCCCTTTACTCCATGATAACTCTATAAAATCAATTTCCAATTGCTGGACTGGATATTTTGCCAGATGATTTTCCCCCTGGGGTGCTCTCTCTACCTTGGTGATTATTCTGTGCACAGATGACATTTTTTTTTTTGTAGTTCGTTATACCATAGGCCAAAAAAAATAATCTAACCTGCTCTACCATTCCCCCTGTTGACACATGACTTTACCCACGTGTCAATATTTCCGCATATCAAAACAGTGACTTTAATAAAATTAATAATTTATCCTTATGCCAGACATTATCTCGTAGGATTGCCCCTTTCTTTTTCCACATGTTCAATTATTTATCCTGTCTTCTTTACAGTATGAAAATGTATGCACTCACTAACTGCAAGTCGCTCCGAACAAGAGCGTCTGCCAAATGACCAAAATGCAAAATGTAATCAAGAACATAGGAAATATCTGTTTCCCCGTATATTGTTCCTGTCACCCTTCATAATGTCATATTTCACTCATTTGCCAATATAATCAGTGATATTTTGTTCCCAGGGATCTATAAAAAAAATTGTTCTTCTTTAAGGATTGGATCCACACCCAGTCACCTGGTTGGATAGAGTGGGTTACCTTCTCCTTTAGTTCTCCTGTGGAGCACAAAACCTTTGACATACGGGTGTGGTTAATAAACAACCTTCTCATGTGTTCGGCTAGGGTGTTCTCAGTTTCTATCTCTGCCTGCTCTGGTCCGCCTAACTCAGTCATTCTGTATGGTCTCCCAAATACCTTCTCCAAGGGGGATAACCCATCTTTATCTGGGGTTACTCTAATGGTGATCAACACTATTGGTAGGCATTGTACTCAATTTCTTCCCTTTACTCCATGATAACTCTATAAAATCAATTTCCAATTGCTGGACTGGATATTTTGCCAGATGATTTTCCCCCTGGGGTGCTCTCTCTACCTTGGTGATTATTCTGTGCACAGATGACATTTTTTTTTTTTGTAGTTCGTTATACCATAGGCCAAAAAAAATAATCTAACCTGCTCTACCATTCCCCCTGTTGACACATGACTTTACCCACGTGTCAATATTTCCGCATATCAAAACAGTGACTTTAATAAAATTAATAATTTATCCTTATGCCAGACATTATCTCGTAGGATTGCCCCTTTCTTTTTCCACATGTTCAATTATTTATCCTGTCTTCTTTACAGTATGAAAATGTATGCACTCACTAACTGCAAGTCGCTCCGAACAAGAGCGTCTGCCAAATGACCAAAATGCAAAATGTAATCAAGAACATAGGAAATATCTGTTTCCCCGTATATTGTTCCTGTCACCCTTCATAATGTCATATTTCACTCATTTGCCAATATAATCAGTGATATTTTGTTCCCAGGGATCTATAAAAAAAATTGTTTGATACGTTGTCTCCTACTGTTCCTTAATATATACTGTAGGGGATTTCCCTCAATCCTGGGAAAAAAAGAAAAAAACTCCCCCTCAGCACATCGGATAACTCCACGTTTCATTAAATTCACTAAACCTGTAAATAACAAACCCATAACCACTTTCTGGTAATCTACTGATTTAAACCTGTTCCATTAATTTATTACAATATAAACCTGTTGTTTAATAAATCCAGAACCTTCGGAAAAAAAATACTACGCCATCAGCCTAATAGTAAAAACGATCTCCCATTGGTCAACGCGAACTGTCTGCATAACTCACTGTATAAACTAACTATTCAGACATCCGCTTCACATTACCCTCTGCTTCTTTTTACTAAATCCTGGCATTAGTAAATTCTATCCACACACCACCAAAAACGAATACAACTTGCATACACATAACTAGAAAGCATGAATTTAATACCATTCTTGCTTAAACAATGCAATTCAACATTTCTCATCACCCAATTTCTATTACTTTTTTTTAATGCAGGAAACCCTGTACAATCTTTATCCTCTACCGCTGTCTTTCCATCTAACATTACTTTAACACATAATTTATAGTCAAAACAAACAAAACATCTATTCCCAGAGATGCAACTTAACTTCTATGTTATACTATCCACCATGTGTTGCTAGGACAATCTCTTTCGTATGAACGTATATCAATTAGACCAGTCAGTCGATGTTATCTTACATACTCTTCTTCCTTTCAACACAGCTTCATTATTTTTAGTGCTGGTTTAATAATCCTATTATTTTCTGAGTTCCCTTACGTCACTTCTCATGATTATAAGACATTCACTTCACTAGGCGTCATAAACTACATCCTATTACCAACTAAAATTATAGCCACCTCTTATGAAACCCCCAATCTGTCATTGTTTAGAATACAGCAGATCTAGGCAACTGTCCTTTCTAAGTAGGCGACAATATGCCATTTCGCAGACGCTTTTATCCAAAGCGACTAACAGTCATGCGTGCATAAATTTTTATGTATGGGTGGTCCCGGGGATCGAACCCACTACCCTGGCGTTACAAGCGCCATGCTCTACCAACTGAGCTACAGAGGACCACAAGTAACACCGAATTACTTTCTATTTATAGACATTACTCTAGCAAACCCTTAGGCAACGAAAGAAACAAATAAATAAATGACTACCACGCAAACGTTTTTCAAACCGTCGCTTATAAATCCCCAAACCAGACACTCTGTAGTATCCGTTCCAGCAACACATACCAGCAGATCATTTACACTCATAAAGACGTTATTCAAATAACAAATATATCCCACTACTATCACAATGGTCTGTCGTCTTACCATCTGATACAAAATGACTTTCCTTAATGGAAACCCTAAATTGGCTTTGTACAATATTATAACTTACGTCTTTAACCACATTGCTTCTGGTCAGTTTATTCAGAAAACCCATATTAATTATGTCTCACCCATGACGTATGTCTACGTTTGGGTGAGCAAGTTAATATATAATTATTATTCAAATTATTATTTAATGAAATCTCTAGCCTCTCATTCAACACAAATCCCCTTCATCAAATATACTCCCAGCAGAACTGACAAAAAAACAACACAGACTGTGATTTCCAGGACACTGCCCCTTTGTTCTGGCCTTCTATCTCCCAGAGAGTTGGCACTCCATTCAGGTCTCTCTTACTCCTCTTCTCTCTCCCGTTCTGCTCTTGTTAAACTGCATACCTTTTAACCTCAATCAGTGTTGCTATGCCCCAGCCAATTAGGGTCTTTTTTATTGTTTGAGAAATTTCAGGCCTCATTCCGCTTAAAAAGGCTATTTTTAATTGTTGATGATACGGCCCATCTGCTACCTGTTTGCACTCGGTCTCCCTTCACAGTTGCCTAATCCTTTCCTACCACTATCTGCAATCTCGATGGTTGTGGCCTGTTCTCTTACAGTATTTGCACGGCGCCTCACACTCTTTGGCAAAATGCCCTTCCTGACTACAGTTAAAGCACTTATTCTGCTCATGATGGATTGCATATTTTTTAACCTCAGCTAGCGGTGCCGTTCCCCACCCTATCAACTATTCCTGTTTTGGGGTGGGTCATTCCTTCTACCGCTCGGGCCACG
>NW_028163007.1:0-4000 GCF_964263955.1 Coregonus lavaretus | reverse complement strand
GTTGTGCTGATTAAAGAAGCAATAAAACTGGCCTTCTTGAGACTAGTTGAGTATCTGGAGCATCAGCAATTGTGGGTTCGATTATAGGATCAAAATGGCCAGAAACAAATAACTTTCTTCTGAAACTCGTCAGTCTATTCTTGTTCTGAGAAATGAAGGCTATTCCATGCGAGGAATTGCCAAGAAACTGAAGATCTCGTACAACGCTGTGTACTACTCCCTTCACAGAACAGCGCAAACTGGCTCTAACCAGAACAGAAAGAGGAGTGGGAGGCCCCGGTGCACAACTGAGCAAGAGGACAAATATATTAGAGTGTCTAGTTTGAGAAACAGACGCCTCATAGGTCCTCAACTGGCAGCTTCATTAAATAGTACCCGCAAAACACCAGTCTCAACTTCAACAGTGAAGAGGCGACTCCGGGATGCTGACCTTCTAGGCAGAGTTGCAAAGAAGAAGCCATATCTCAGACTGGCCAATAAAAAGAAAAGATTAAGATGGGCAAAAGAACACTGGACTTTTTCTTTGCAACTCTGCATAGGTCAGCATCCCGGAGTCAACTCTTCACTGTTGACGTTGAGAGCCCTCCCTCTAATGTCCTCTTGCTCAGTTGTGCACCGGGGCCTCCCACTCCTCTTTCTATTCTGGTTAGAGCCAGTTTGCTCTGTTCTGTGAAGGGAGTAGTACACAGCGTTGTACGAGATCTTCAGTTTCTTGGCAATTTCTCACATGGAATAGCCTTCATTTCTCAGAACAAGAATAGACTGACGAGTTCCAGAAGAAAGTTATTTGTTTCTGACCACTTAGAGCCTGTAATCGAACCCACAATTGCTGATGCTCCAGATACTCAACTAGTCTCAAGAAGGCCAGTTTTATTGCTTCTTTGATCAGCAAAACATATTTCAGCTGTGCTAACATAATTGCAAAAGGGTTTTCTAATGATCAATTAGCCTTTTTAAAATGATAAACTTGGATTAGCAAACACAACGTGCCATTGGAACACAGGACTGATGGTTGCTGATAATGGGCCTCTGTACGCCTATGTAGATATTCCATTAAAAATCAGCCGTTTCCAGCTACAATAGCCATTTACAACATTAACAATGTCTACACTGTATTTCTGATCAATTTGATGTTATTTTAATGGACAAAAAAATTGCTTTTCTTTCGAAAAAAAGGAAAACGGTAGTGTACATTTTTTATACATAGGAAGCTCGATGTGCGTGTGTGTGTGTTCATGTGTGTGTGTTTTACCTTGATGACAGGGGCCCGGTGTGTGTGTGTGTATATATGCGCGGCGGCCGCCATGTTGGCGATGGTGTTGAGGTGGTTCATCTGTGACATCGCCATGGCAACTGACGCCGGGGGCAACCTGACAGGAAGTAAGGGGTGGGGCATCATCATGAAAGGGAGGTCCTGGAGACCTGGAAAGAGAGAGGAGAGAGGGAGAGGAGAGAGAGCGAGAGAGCGAGAGAGCGAGAGAGGAGAGAGTGAGAGGAGAGAGAGAGAGGGAGAGAGAGAGGGAGCGAGAGAGAGGGAGGAGATGAGAGATGAGAGAGGAGAGAGAGGGGGAGAGGAGATGAGAGAGAGAGAGAGGAGATGAGAGAGAGAGAGAGGAGATGAGAGAGAGAGAGAGAGAGAGAGAGAGAGAGAGAGAGAGAGAGAGAGAGAGAGAGAGAGAGAGAGAGAGAGAGAGAGAGAGAGAGAGAGAGAGAGAGAGAGAGAGAGAGAGGGAAGACAAGGGGTAAAGGACTCAGTTTAGGGAGATTTAAACCATCATAACATGAGTTGTGAGTGTTATTGATTAATAACCAGGGTATTATTGAGGATGAGAGTGGATGAGAAGGAAAGAAAGGGATGAGAGTGGATGAGGAGGAAACATTAAAGGGATGAGAGTGGATGATGAGGAAACGCTAAAGGGATGAGAGTGGATGAGGAAGAAACATTAAAGGGATGAGGAGGAAACATTAAAGGGATGAGTGGATGAGGAAGAAACATTAAAGGGATGAGAGTGGATGATGAGGAAACGCTAAAGGGATGAGAGTGGATGAGGAAGAAACATTAAAGGGATGAGGAGGAAACATTAAAGGGATGAGAGTGGATGAGGAGGAAACATTAAAGGGATGAGAGTGGACGAGGAAGAAACATTAAAGGGATGAGAGTGGAAACAAAGGAATGAGAGTGGATGAGGAGGAAACATTAAAGGGATGAGGAGGAAACATTAAAGGGATGAGAGTGGATGAGGAAGAAACATTAAAGGGATGAGGAGGAAACATTAAAGGGATGAGAGTGGATGAGGAGGAAACATTAAGGGGATGAGAGTGGATGAGGAGGAAACATTAAAGGGATGAGAGTGGATGAGGAGGAAACATTAAAGGGATGAGAGTGGATGAGGAAGAAACATTAAAGGGATGAGGAGGAAACATTAAAGGGATGAGAGTGGATGAGGAGGAAACATTAAAGGGATGAGGAGGAAACACTAAAGGGATGAGAGTGGATGAGGAGGAAACATTAAAGGGATGAGAGTGGATGATGAGGAAACGCTAAAGGGATGAGAGTGGATGAGGAAGAAACATTAAAGGGATGAGGAGGAAACATTAAAGGGATGAGAGTGGATGAGGAAGAAACATTAAAGGGATGAGGAGGAAACATTAAAGGGATGAGAGTGGATGAGGAGGAAACATTAAGGGGATGAGAGTGGATGAGGAGGAAACATTAAAGGGATGAGAGTGGATGAGGAGGAAACATTAAAGGGATGAGAGTGGATGAGGAAGAAACATTAAAGGGATGAGGAGGAAACATTAAAGGGATGAGAGTGGATGAGGAGGAAACATTAAAGGATGAGGAGGAAACACTAAAGGGATGAGAGTGGATGAGGAGGAAACATTAAAGGGATGAGAGTGATGAGGAGGAAACATTAAAGGGATGAGAGTGGATGAGGAGGAAACATAAGGGATGAGAGAAATATTAAAGGAATGAGAGTGGATGAGGACGAAACACTAAAGGGATGAGGAGGAAACACTAAAGGGATGAGAGTGGATGAGGAGGAAACTTTAAAAAGGGATGAGGAGGAAACATTAAAGGGATGATAGTGGATGATGAGGAAACACTAAAGGGATTAGAGTGGATGAGGAGGAAAGATTAAAGGGATGAGAGGAAACACTAAAGGGATGAGAGTGGATGAGGAGGAAACATTAAAGGGATGAGGAGGACACATTAAAGGAATGAGAGTGGATGAGGAAAGAAACATTAAAGGAAAGAGTGGATGAGGAGGAAACATTAAGGGATAGAGGAAACACTAAAGGGATGAGAGTGGATGAGGAGAAACATTAAAGGGATGAGAGTGGATGAGGATGAAACATTAAGGGATACGAGTGGATGAGGAGGAAACACTATAGGGATGAGGAGGAAACATTAAAGGGATGAGGAGGAAACACTAAAGGGATGAGAGTGATGAGGAGGAAACATTAAAGGGATGAGAGTGGATGAGGATGAAACATTAAAGGGATAAGAGTGGATGAGGAGGAAAACACTATAGGGATGAGAGCAAAACATCAGTGTTGTCAGATTCTAGAGCTGGGCAGGAGAGCAGAGGAGAGGAGAGGAGAGATGAGGAGAGGAGAGATGAGAGTGGATGAAAGGAGAGGAGAGTGAGAGGGAGGAGAGGAGAGGAGAGGAGAGGAGAGGAGAGGAGAAAGGATAGTGGAAAGGAGAGGTGCACAGGAAACTGAAGTATTTTATTCAATGAAACGTATGGAACGGATGGAAGCTTGTGTTTAAAGCGAATGAAAGGAGGAGAAGAGGAAAGGAGTGATAGTATCCCTCTCTCCCTGTAGTACTTACGGTTGACCAGTAGTTGCTGCTGTAGTGAGTTCATCTGGATATTTAGTCTCTGTTGTCCTCCCAACCCTGTTCCGCCCACCCCTCCACCTCCAGAGGGGAGCGACACACGCCTCTCCTTATCCCAGGAACACTCATTCCCACCTGGGGAGAGACACAGAC
>NW_028163008.1:0-2000 GCF_964263955.1 Coregonus lavaretus | reverse complement strand
GTAGGCCCTCCTTGGTTGGTGACAGAAGCACCAGATCATCAGCAAACAGAAGACATTTGACTTCAGATTCTAGTAGGGTGAGGCCGGGTGCTGCAGACTGTTCTAGTGCCCTCGCCAATTTGTTGAAATATATGTTGAAGAGGGTGGGGCTTAAACTGCATCCCTGTCTCACCCCATGGCCCTGTGGAAAGAAATGTGTGTGTTTTTTGCCAATTTTAACCGCACACTTGTTGTTTGTGTACATGGATTTTATAATGTCGTATGTTTTTCCCCCAACCCCACTTTCCATCAATTTGTATAGCAGACCCTCATGCCAAATTGAGTCAAAAGCTTTTTTGAAATCAACAAAGCATGAGAAGACTTTGCCTTTGTTTTGGTTTGTTTGTTTGTCAATTAGGGTGTGCAGGGTGAATACGTGGTCTCTCGTACGGTAATTTGGTAAAAAGCCAATTTGACATTTGCTCAGTACATTGTTTTCACTAAGGAAATGAACTAGTCTGCTGTTAATGATAATGCAGAGGATTTTCTCAAGGTTGCTGTTGACGCATATCCCACGGTAGTTATTGGGGTCAAATTTGTCTCCACTTTTGTGGATTGGGGTGATCAGTCCTTGGTTCCAAATATTGGGGAAGATGCCAGAGCTAAGGATGATGTTAAAGAGTTTAAGTATAGCTAATTGAAATTTGTGGTCTGTATATTTTATCATTTCATTGAGAATACCATCAACACCACAGGACTTTTTGGGTTGGAGGGTTTGTATTTTGTCCTGTAGTTCATTCAATGTAATTGGAGGATCCAGTGAGTTCTGGTAGTCTTTAATAGTTGATTCTAAGATTTGCATTTGATCATGTATATTTTTTTGCTGTTTGTTCTCTGTTATAGGGCCAAAAAGATTGGAGAAGTGGTTTACCCATACATCTCCATTTTGGATAGATAGCTCTTCGTGTTGTTGTTTGTTGAGTTTTTTCCAATTTTCCCAGAAGTGGTTAGAGTCTATTGATTCTTCAATTACATTGAGCTGATTTCTGACATGCTGTTCCTTCTTTTTTTAGTAGTGTATTTCTGTATTGTTTTAGTGATTCACCATAGTGAAGGCGTAGGCTCAGGTTTTCTGGGTCTCTATGTTTTTGGTTGGATAGGTTTCTCAATTTCTTTCTTAGGTTTTTGCATTCTTCATCAAACCATTTATCACAGATTTTTAGATTTGATAGGGAAGCTGAGAGGTCAAATATACTGTTTAGGTTTTCTACTGCCAAGTTTACACCTTCACTATTACAGTGGAACGTTTTGTCCAGTAAGTTGTCTAGAATGGATTGAATTTGTTGTTGCCTAATTGTTTTTTGGTAGGTTTCAACACTACTTTCCTTCCATCTATAGTATTTCTTAATATTATTCAGTTCCTTTGGCTTTGATGCCTCATGATTGAGTAGTGCTCTGTTCAAGTAGACTGTGCTTTTGCTGTGGTCTGATAGGGGTGTCAGTGGGCTGACTGTGAACGCTCTGAGAGACTCTGGGTTGAGGTCAGCGATAAAGTAGTCTACAGTACTACTGCCAAGAGATGAGCTATAGGTGTACCTACCATAGGAGTCCCCTCGAAGCCTACCATTGACTATGTACATACCCAGTGTGCGACAGAGCTGCAGGAGTCGTGACCCGTTTTTGTTGGTTATGTTGTCGTAGTTGTGCCTAGTTGGGCATATGGGGGAGGGAATGCTGTCACCTCCAGGTAGGTGTTTGTCCCCCTGTGTGCTGAGGGTGTCAGGTTCTTGTCCAGTTCTGGCATTTAGGTCGCCACAGACTAGTAAATGTCCCTGGGTCTGGAAATGATTGTCTTCATTAAAGTATGGGGATATAGGTAGCACACAGGATGACATTTTTCTCTGATGAGATAATTTCCTTTTGAATTTCTAACCAAATGTAAAATTTTCCTGTTTTGATTAATTTAATAGAGTGAGTTAAGTCTGCTCTATACCAAATTAGCATACCCCCTGAGTCCCTTC